>NC_044352.1:18734975-19019975 GCF_007364275.1 Archocentrus centrarchus
AGAAACCTTTTATTGCAACACAGGGACAGGGACGAGCTGAGTTTATAGGAAATGCTGGTAATTTGCCGTCAAGCCCTTATGTTTGCACTCACTGGTGAGCAGCATAACACAGCGTATGCGGCATGTGTTAGAGAGAGAGAGAGAGAGAGAGAGAGAGAGGCAGTGAATCAGCGAGTGGGAGGAGAGAGAGACAACAAGAAGGAAAGAAGGATGGAAAGAGAAGGAAGAAAGAGAGGGAGGGTGAATGAGCCAGCGGGGGTAGAGTGAGCAAGGCAGTGAGTGAGGGCGAGTTAGAGAGAGGAAAGAAAAAAGGAGGTGGGGGGGGGACGTTGCTGCTGCTGCGACTGTTTCTCTTGTCAGTTGGCTGCTGCTTGCCTGGCGAATAGGAGGGAGCACAGAGCGAGAGCGAGAGAAGCACAGGGGGACACGGAGAATGAGACTGGTCAGTGCTGTGTTTTATTCTGGCAGCACTATTGTCACCAGTGTGGCTCTGGGAGCTGCAGACACACTGTGAGGGAGTGGATTTAGGCGCTGGACACAGATCTGCATATCCATGGATTATCAGCAGTGAGTAAGGCTGGTACACTACTAACCCACTCATCATTTTCAACAGAGGGGTGAAGCCACAGTCTCTCACTGCAGGGAGTCTGGCTGTCTTGACCCTGGAGTGAAGAGGGAAATTTGACCAGACAGTCTTTGTCTGTTTACACCTTTTTTTTTCTTCCCCTTTCTTCCTCCATGTCTTTCAGGGTTTTTTGCTTGTGTCTGTTTCAGAGTGTATCACTGATGCTGTTGCTTGGCTCTCTGCAGGAGGGATGCTGGAGGCTAATGTGGCTAACATTAGCATGACGGCTAAGCCCAAAGAGCTGGACCTCAGGTCTGCTGCTGTCTCCTGCCAGGATACTTCAGCCCAGGCCATGTCGTCTAGGAAACAGCCAGCCAAGCCCTCTGCTCTGCCCCAGGGGCCTCCGCGTCCCTCTGGGTCAGAGCTCAAGGTCTACCGGCCCACCTCCGGATCTATCCCCATTCCAATCCCCAATCCATCTGGGCTTCGCAAGCAGCGTTCACTCAACAACTTGTCTGTGCTCACTGATGCTGAGAAAAAGCTGCACCTGTACCAGTCTACCAAGTGGAATGATGATACAAGCCGGGCTGGGTCTGGGACCAACAAAGCGGGCCAGAGTAAGACAGGTCAAGCTGGTGGTGGGAGACCACCTCTGTCCCGGACACTTTCAAAATCAGAACAGTATCTCTTTCAAGGGAAACCCAAATCATACTGCTCCCCTTCTGTGACTTCTAATATAGGCAAGCCAAGTCGAATCCCTGCACCTGGTAAACCACGGGGACCTTATGCTGAGGTCAAGCCAATTAGCAAAACCTCTGAGGCAGGCCAAACAGCAGATACCAACCCTGCTGATCACCCAACTAAAGCTAACTCCAATGGAGCTGGGACTACTGGAACTAATGGCAAGAAACCAGGGGAGAATGCAAAACCTGCAGCTCTGTCCGTGGAGGAAAAGAAAGAGAGGAAGGGGATACAGGGAGAGGATGACAAGAGCTTTCTAAAGGTGGATCCAGAGTTAGTGGTGACAGTCTTGGGAGACCTGGAGCAACTGCTCTTCAGCCAAATGCTGGGTGAGTCTGTTAGTTCTATCCCAGTTTTTCTATTATTCATGTTATTTGTTCTCACTTACAGTTGGCTGCAATGATGTGAAGGTAATTACTGACTCGGTGGAAACTGAAATACATAAACAAACAGTCAAGCATGTGACCCTACATGCTAAATATCTCTGCTCTTCTCTCCCTTCCACACCCAAACCTTTTCTTCCAGCGCTGGCTCTAGCACCAGCATCAACAGTGAATTTTAAATGAGTTCCGTCTCTATTGCAGCACACCATACTGTGTGTATGTGTGAGTGGGTTTTTTTTTTGTGCTTTTTACTATATAATTGTGACAGCCCTTGGTCCGAAGGTGGTGAATTTCCCCCGTTGACAACACTGTAAAAGGTTACACATGCTTGGTTCGAATGTGCCAAACTGATTTCTGCTGTATGTATTTGTGTATGCATGTGTGTGTGTGTGTATAAGCAGTGTGTGCTCCTCCAAAGCAGCTGAAGTAAGCATTTCCATAGGGCTGACATTGTTGTGTTGTTGATTCATTAGTCAACATGCACTGTAGTGTTTCCTCCTACTCTCATTTGACCCACTGCCACAGTGTGCTAGATTTACATGAACATATCATTATACCCTGAGCTCTGTGTGTTTACGTTTCTACCACAACAACCCTGTTAGCATGGGAACTTCTTCTAAAATTAGCAGCATATTTCAATGCCAGTAAGCACATGTATCACCTACTGCATCACTGTGTGCAGCAGTCTAAACTGCTTCTATCTGCAGGCCTGCCAAAATCAGCCATTCGTTAATAAAGGCCGTGTGAGTGGGACTGGTGGGGAGTGTGTTTTCCAGTCTGTAAATAAAACGGCTGCTTATTGAGCCACGCTCCGGTCACAGTGGGCCACATATTTAGCCTCACACCAACCCCCTCACCCCTTCCCTCCCCCTCTAGTTTCATTGATCTCCGGGCCACTGACAGATGGTCACTATCCACCTCCACCCCCACCCCCCACCTCATCCCCCTGTTACCGGGGGCAACGTGCAGGAGGAGAAAGTGAGTGGGTGGTGGCATGGGCAGGTAGTGTTCACGCGTCCACACAATCACACGTGCATTCAGATTATCCGAGCAATTGTCCTGGGACACACTGTATATACCAAGTTTTAGCTACTGTGGGTGTGCTGTGAGAACGATGACTGAGTTTGGGATTATTAGGTCAACTCAGAGTTTGAATCTGCACCTACCATCCATTATTCATTCATACACGCACACACATAGAGTCTCCAAGAGTGTGTTTCTCTATTGCTCATTCTCTTTCCATCCCTCCCTCTCAGTAGGAGTACCAGATAGCATCAGAGAATGAGTGAGATGAGGAAAGAGGAGTGCAGTAGGTCGTCGTATCTCACTCGATGCACGGAAGTCATTTTCTGCTCATCATCAAACCTTTATTTTTGCTCCACTCTCTTTCACTCCACACTAGCCTGCTTCCTGCAGCACACAGCATGGATGACCTTGCCCCAGCAGCCCTGCGTGTGTACTGCCCATTTTGTGTGTGTGTGTGTGTGTGTGTGTGTGTGTGTGTGTGTGTGTGTGTGTGTGTGTGTGTGTGTGTGTGTGTGTGTGTGTGTGTGTGTGTTATATCATCTGTTTGTGACCTTGTTCCTTGTTGTGATGATGCTGACCACACCTACAGTGAGGCAGCCAGGTAGGGAGGAGGGAGATAAGGATGGAAAGGAAAAAAAAAAGAAGAAAGGAAGCTGATGGGAGAACCTGGTAATGATAGAGATTAGGGACAAAAAAAGAGGAAAGGGTAGAACTTCATTCATAGAGTGAGATAAATGAAAGAAAGAGACACACTGAAGAAAAATAATAGTAATAGGCAATGACCTCTATTTCTATCTGAGATCTAAACGACCAAATACCGTATAGCTTTGGGTCATTACAGTCTCCTACTACCTGCCAGAGGTTTATCACTGAAACTACAGTAAGTATGTAGGGTAGCTGTGTGTGCATACTCATGTAAATTTGTGAGTGTGTTTGTATGTGTGTTAGGGAGAGGTTAATTGTAACTTGCCCTGTAGCTTGCAGCTGTGGGCTCATCCTTTATCGCATCTACTTCTCCATTTCCGATGGGACGCTCGGCTAATTGGTTTCTGCTCCTTGTGCTCTGTCATAGGAAGATAGATTATGGATGTTCAATGGATCATTTCAATCCTCTCCCTATATACAGTCCCACCTCCTGCTTTTCTCCTTCCTAGAGACATGAATGTAATGCGTCCCTGTGGTGTGCTATATTGCAAATTGATAAATTAACCTTAATGTGGTCAAAGGCCTTGTTTTTGTGGAAGCTAGATGCCAGCTTTAAGCTACTGGGAGTGAAATATGTGCTTGTGTCTTATGCATGTTATTTTGTATGACATCTAGCCACACGCACTGAGACACTGTCCTTTTGAGATCAGCCTACAGTAATGGGCAAAGATAATGAAGAATGCCATTGTAGTATAATCAGGATGTGTAACCCAAGACCATCAGCTGTGTGCTTAAAAGGGATAAACCTCGTCCCATACACCAAAATAAACAGGAAAAAAACAATCCTGGATTTTTCAAGGTTTGGCCTTTATGTTTATCTTGTGAGGTGATTTAGGATTAGTGTTTGTATTATCTGTTTTTTTTCTGTAATCGGACGTACATGTTTAACCACTGAGTGATGAAGAGCTTTTCGCTAATTGGATTTAGAGAATTACTTGACTTGCGTGTCCATGGGCAGCAGCTCTGGACTTGAAAAGTTAATTCCCCCCAAATGCAGCTTGTATTATACGATATCTCGTTAACAGCATTAAAATTAAAGTTAGATATGCGAGTTGAGAATTATGAACCTTAGTATTAAAATTTTGCCAGTGAAATATATTGACATAGGTTGTCAGAGTAATCCAGAGCGCTGAACCTCAGATGTCTGCCACTAATGACACCTCCCATCCAGCACCCATAATGAGGTGAGTGTGAGAGGGTAAGCCCCCTAAAGCAGTGGCCTTTACCAGCATGGGGCAGGCACAGTCACAGAGAATCCAGTCTAAGACACCAACCAAGCATCCGGATTAAACCTCACATAAAGATAATGAGAAGTTTCAAGCCCCTTTCCACTAATCACGGATCTATCACCCTGGAAAAGACCAGCCATAAAGACTAAAATGAATTAAAGATTAAAGCCCTCAGAGCATCTGTTTGGTTAGAGATTTGGGCATTTGCGGGAGTTTTGCTTTTCAAAGGATCAGATAAGGGAATATAGATTTAGGTTAGAAGATTGAAAATGCTGTGTGGTCTTGATTTTGGCCGAGCATGAAGACTCAGCAGAAGGGAACTTACTGTGACTCAGTGACACATGGATGCTCATTAATGCAGCCTTAACAACCAGTGTGATTGTAATTTTAGTTTGGCATTGTCTTGTGTGTGTGGGCAAGTTTGTGTGGTTGATGGTTCCTCTTTGTGTCATCATCAGCTGTCTGAGGAACAATAACCCCACAGAGGAGTCGACAAAGCCTGAAATGGAAGACACAAATATGCACAAGCACGCAAATGCACAAACACACACGCACACACAAGCCTTCAAGAGAACTTAAAAGCGCTGCAGGAAATAATGTCAAAGCGAAGCTCACTCATGCTCACACATGCACATTCACTGATACACGCTTCTGTCTAAACGCCGCTGTATTCACCCATTTGGCTGTGGCAGGG
This sequence comes from Archocentrus centrarchus, assembly GCF_007364275.1. Taxonomy (NCBI): domain Eukaryota; kingdom Metazoa; phylum Chordata; class Actinopteri; order Cichliformes; family Cichlidae; genus Archocentrus; species Archocentrus centrarchus. The sequence goes on from NC_044352.1 coordinate 18,740,319, forward strand.
TATTTTTCATAATCGGTTCCTCAATTGTGATGGCATTTCTGAGTCTTTAATGTGACGCGGGCGCGGTTGGAGCGGCTGGTTACACCCCGGGCTTTGCTGACTGAAGGATTCAGGGCAGTAGTCCTCCCATTGAGAAGGTGGTGACGAGCCAAATAAACACAAATGCCCAAGGAAAGTGAGGAATAAAGCATCTCTCCAAATCTCTCTCTTCCTCTTCCTCTCTTGCAACTCTGATATGAGTTGACGGGCAGCAGTGTTCTGTCACAAGTCAGACAGCAGAGAGGATATTTCTGGTACCAGTGTTTCAGGAGGAGGACAGAGGACATCTTTTTAGTGTGACAGAGAGTATTCATAGATGAAAGGCCTGTTTCTGCATATAGGTTCTCGTATGATTATGCATTTGCACTCATTTGATTTGTGTTTGTGTATTTGTGTGTGTTTACAGTGCTCTGTGGTCAGTGTCTAAGGACTTAATGCAGGAGCCATTGCATTAGCGCTGTCTGCTTCCTGCCATCCTCTTCCTAAATCATATTAGTACTCTCTTTGGTTTTGTCTCACTTGCTGTTGCACAGTAACACACAGGCACACTGCCTATCACTTAAAAACAAGTAAGTTATTGTACTGATACGATTATATCATTTGTAATCTGCCATGTTGACAGTGGCAGGGCTGTATTTTATTTTATTTGCATTGTGTTTTAAAGATTTAAGTGCTTATTGATGAAACTGGAGCACTCATACTCACCTTTAATTTACCTAATATGAGTGTCATGGAAAATTGTCAAAAATACTGGCTAAAACATCCAAACATAGTCATTTTAACTGATCTTACTTGGTATTATGCAATATAGAATGCTTACATTTGTGTGTGTGAGTGTGTGTGTAAAAGAGAGCAGAAGATGAAGACAGAGGAAGAGTTATGCAGGTCACCTTGTGATGAGGAATACTTAGTACTCATCTATTTTTATTCTGTTTATGTTTTCCTCTTGTCTCACATAAAAGTGCCCATTGTTCCTGTTGCAGCTCCTGGCATGTTCTAGCTGCTTTAAGGATGTAGTCAGTTGCACACATACATCTGAGAGAGAGTTGCAGCAGTGTTGTGCTTTGCTTGCCCCAGTGAGGATGTTAGTGCAGGGTCAGTAGTCCCGGCTGAAGCAAAACTAACGAGGTGCAAACTGAGACGTTAGCTAGGAACAGCGCCACTATATTTGTTAAGCTGACTATATTGAAAGTCTATATCACAAATCAGTAGTTGGTTAGTTTGGCAATAACATTTCTGTCAGCTAGCTACGCTAAAATTCTATAAATCACAGATCTGGATTTATAGAAGGCTGATTCCTCAGAGAGCTTGAAATTGACAGGCTTGAACTGGAAACTGAATTTCATACAGTCTTGGCACAAACCAGCTGTAGTGCTGGGAATACAAAAGAAAAACTGGGTGGGAGAGTGAAGAGAAAAAGCTCGAAGCCCCAAATGTCCTGTAAATAAATGCAGTTAGTGCTGAGGAATACGAAGTTTGTCAGCTGTTGGATATTTTGCAGTATTACACATACTGAGGTCGCTGTCCTGTATCTCTGGATTTATTTGGCCTTCATTTGCTTCACGACACCATTTGATTGATGTCCATGTACTTCATGACCTGCAGACTGGAACATTTTAGCGGAGATACTTACTTACATGTCATCAGTTCTACTGTTTTAGCCATCACCTCATTAACAGTGCGAGGACTGCACACAGAGTGCTGACTGTCTGTGTGACATGTGCTGCAGCTGGCTTTAAGCACACTGTAAAAATACAGTTCCACAGGAAACAACTCTGTCAAACAGAAATCCACCCAAACACTGCCACGCATTATGATCTGCCTTGGCACGCTGCCTAGATTATTTAGCATGCGCATAAATATGTGGATGTATGCTCGCTTGAATATTCGTGACACAAAAGCTAAAAGTGTACACAGGAAACATGAGAGATGCTGCTGAGATTAGTTCTAAATCTGACTTTTTATGCTGCTACACCCACAAATGCACAAGTGCACACATGCATCCATCAAACTAGAGGATTGTACTCATCCTCCAGGTGCAAAATTTTTGACAGTCTCATCTGCATATCGTGTGTTTATATGTGAGGTGCTTGTTTCTACTTTTCTTCACGCTGACAGCATCTCACACACTCAGAGCAACTCAGACACGTTTGCTCCCATCCGGCGCAGCTCAGCACAGAGGAATACACACGTTTACCTCACTCTTTGTGCTTTGAACTTTAATCAGTGGTGAGATGTTCTCTCAGTGCTACCTCGGCCTTCATTTCTGAGAAAGAAAACTTCTCTGAAGTTGCTTAGAATTTTCCTCATCTTCCCCTCTAAGCGGATAGGGTGTTGACTTTTAAGCAGATAGTGCAGTGTTAAGAAGATATGCCAACTGTGTTTATGTGTTTGGGGGTCAACATTTAGAGAGCCAGGTTTTGGTGGAGAGGATAGAAGACAGAAGCTTGTAGACTTTAACTGTGTACTGCTTGCTGAGGCACATAAAATCTGTGGAAGTAATGTTTTCATCCGTCGTGTCCACACTTTTTGCTGTTGCAGTCAGTATTTTAATCGTCCTCTCTGCCCCTCTTATGGACGTATCACCTGCTTGTGGATGTCCAGTTTTTAAATGGATTTCACAGTCAGCTTATTGAACTACTCCTGACTGACTCTCAGGATTTTCCACCGTCTCTTTCCACAAATGCGTATTGACACACTTGTTCTATTGTGGTGCATCATTTACTGCATTTGAGCCAGAAGCTGCATGAATTCGGTACACACAGATACAATATTGAGATCTGATAAGCTCATTAACCATTCATGTCACATATCGGATGCGATCTTCAAGGACTGTAATATCCTGTTGCGACTTCCTGGTGAAGCAGATGAACGCCTGCATGTGTTTATGCGTGTGTGAAAGCATGAAAGCACATTTGCGTGATTTAGCATGTGTTTGTCCGTCCTGTCCAGATGTGCAGGAATGGCTGAATGTTGGAATGCTTCCTGTTTTGCAAACCGTCTAGGGTCAGCCGAGGGCTGTGACGTTAGGCTGAATGGAAATGGGGCTCACAAAAAATATAAGGTGGGAAACTAAACGCAAAATAAATGGTCATCTTACTAGCTCAGAAAGATTTTACCCACCAGTTTCACACATTTTGCAAGCATGCCCTAAATCTTAAAAAAAATAAGAAAAACTTCACAGGTTTTTTAGCATCCTGTTTGTTCGATTCTTGCGTGTCACTTGTCAGGAATGCTGTAATTGCTGATTGTCTTTGCAGCACACAAAGAGACATAAAACAGCCACTGCAAGTACACACATTGCCGGAAATGCAGATATTTTACAGTGTAAAACTGGTGATGCTCAACCACACCAATCTATCATGGGATAAGCGTTCTGTAGCCTGAGGAAGGTTATAGTGGCCATAACATATGTGCACACATGTGGACAGGACAGAGACAGATGAACTCCGGAGGGAAGGAGGAAAGAATAGAAATGGTAGTCATTACTCAAACCTTCATTCCTGTTCCGCAAAAGTGAATCCCCTCACCGCTGAAGACGCGCACTCGTGTACCTGCAGATGCACGCACCCGCATTTTACAGCCTCTACTCAGAACCTTTCAAAGAAGGATGCGATGTTGCCACACAAGCTTATCCACAAACACGCGCGCATATGCAGAAAATGGCAGAGCACTCCTGCAAGGACAGAGCCATTAGTGTATCTTTGGGGAGTTTGTTTGTTTCTAATGGAGAGGGGAGTCAAGTCACTCAAGTGAGAAAACCAAGTGGACAGAGGTTTTTCTCACTCTTCTCGTTCACTGTCTGCTAACCATCAGATGTTTACGTGACGCAGCGTTCTTACCTCCTCCTCGTCATTTCAAACTAGCAATATTTATTTTATATTTCTAATTTTCACAAAATATAATCAAAAAGACCACAGCCTGAAATGGATTTACCATACATAATGCTTATCCCTCATCCTCCACTGTTGATATAAATTTGTGAAAAACATAAATGAGTCACTGTTGAACTGGGTGTCAGTCTCCATCATTATAACTAAAGATAGGCACTGTAATTAATTTGGAGTCAATCCTACACACACTGCTCTGCAGACTCACCGTATATTTGCTTGCAGCTGAAAGCAGTCCCCATCCAAACCACTTGAAGCCTATATAACCATGTAAGCGTCTGGCTTTGCTGTCTTTGAGAGTCAGGAACCTGCTCCTGAACAAATCTGCCAATTCAAAGGGCAGCGATTCATTTTAACAAGCTTGTGACCTGACCACACTCAACAAGACAGAAAAGGGCAGTGTATATTTTGTGTATCCCTTTGTGCTGTCTTGCCATCTGTCCTCTTGTTGTGGTGCAGTAGGCAGAGTATGACTTCCAAAAATAAAATGCCTGCTCACTTTCCTCCTTCATATGCACGCTGCTTTGAAGTCTTTCTGTCAGTTTGTTTTGTCTGCTTTGACTGAGAGCAGAGTCACATTAGGATGCAGATATTGCCCTGTGCATGCACTTACAATAACACTCTCGCTCAAACTTGCTGACTCTCATTTCAAGAGTCTGAGTGGGCCGTTATGAAAGGTGCCTCGGCTGGCTTCGCTGCCTCTTCAGAGGAGGAGCATGTTCACGAGTGTGTCCAGAAGAGGCAGGTGGATCCACGCACACTCCGTTTAAACCAAATCAGTGTAACTCATCTGCACCCCCGGGGAGCAGCCAGCCCTGACAGGGATATTTGCATCCCTAATTCCCTCAACACCATCGCCGCTACTCCCCACCCCCCACACCACATGCCATCTGGGACCACCGGGGCCAGGGCAGAGGCGGGACAGGAAGTCTTTCACAGATACACACACACACACACACACACACACACACACACACACACACACACACGATAGTATCCAGACCGTATCCAATCAATTTGACGCCAGTGTTAAACAAAGCTCCCATTTAGGGTAATTAAAATCACCCAATTAGAGCCTGCAATTGTGTGTATGTGTGTGTGCACACGTGAGCGTACCAGATTTCTGTGTTTGCATGTATTAGGGGTTCTTTGTTCTTGCTAAAACCGCTTTGCCAAAAATGAACATTTTAAAGCTGAAGAGTGTCTCTTTACGGCTTGATTTTCCACACACCTTTCACGAGTGCCTCCCACAGAACAAAGCAGTTCTATTTTTGTGTGTATTCTTTTTTGTTATCAAAAAAATTCTCAGTACACCTGTGCATGTATGTCAGTGTGAGCCGCAAAGGTTTGCATCTCAATGACTTTGTCAACTCCACATTGAGCTGCCTGTCCCCAGGGCTGCCCAATCAATTGCCTATGTGGCCATCTTCTTTAGGGGGAAAAAAAAATCAATCCAGCTTCATAAATCTGGTCTGGGATGAAGTTTTTCTCACTGTGTCTCAGTGTATTTGCACGTAAGGAGACGCACCATGCAAATGTGTGTGTTCATTCTGCAGCTGTTGTTGAGAATGGCAACTTGCCCTCCTCACTCATTAGAATGACCTCTTCCCCCCTTCATGTTCTCACTAGCCAGCTGGACTGATTCCTTGGAGTGTCTGCTGTCTGTCTTTGTATATGTGTGTGGCTATTTTTGACAGCTAGAACCTGTTTACTGTAAATTATTTTGACAAATTTTAATCCAAAAGTCTGGTTGAAAATAAATTACTAATATAAACCAGAACAACTCTGCAACAGTCATGGATGTACTGATGCTGTGCGTGTTTAAGAGCCAGCTGGCCAGTTCTAATTGTCTATTGAATTGACCCTAAGGGGTGAACAGAATGTCCCATATCTTGCCATCATTACACTTTTATTACCATCACCTCATCAAACACAAAAACACATCAAGGAGTTGCAGAGAGCAGGCGTCAAAGCCAATAATGCAGCTTAGGTGTCTTCATTCACATTCTGACTAATTGTGATAGTGTATATAATGTATGTGTGTAGAGTTTTCTTGTTTTTCTGTGTGAAATCAAAGCTATAGCCCTAATGTTTATGTAGGTATGAACTCATAGCTTGGAAGATTGTGTGCTAGTATCAATAAAAGCAGAAGCAATTTGACACGTTTTGAGAAAAATTAGACCAATTAATTAGTAGTGAATTTCTGCACATCACACACACACACACACACACACACACACACACACACACACACACACACACACACACACACACACACACACACACACACACACACACAATACATTTACACACGTATAAAACAGCAGTGTGGTTGCATCTCTCAGCGTGAAGCCACGTAGCCTAATCTGAGCAGATTACAACATATTAGGAAAGGGTGAGACAAATGTCAGCATGGCCCTTGATGGGTTGAAGTGTGAAAAAGCCTTTTGATTTCTCCTGGCAGTGAGGAAGCAGGGGGCAAAATGAGCGCTGTGAAAAAAGCACGCACCAGGGCATTGTGTCAGATCTGTATGGATTTAAAGGCCTCCTTCTGTTGATTTGTCTGTCTGCATCATATTTAATTTATTTTGCTCCACTGCCATCTGGAAAAAAACAGCTGTGTACACTGCCTGTATTACCACTGCAGTGCCTTATTTGTGAGTCTTTCTAGTTTCACCATTTACTTCCATTGTATTAAGTTGTTTTTTTTTCAGTTTTTTTTTATTGTTAATTGCAATCCTAGGTATTGGCTACTGGGTGAATGAATTGAACAGTAAATGATTATTAACCAGTGTGGTCCACTGCCAGCATGGCTAGCATGTAAAACCTCACTGATTGTAATTTAATAATTAATATTTTATCATGCATATTCTTTCATTAAGCCCCTGTTGACCTGCACAGGGACATTTTTTTTTTCTCCATTAAGCTTGTAGCTTGACAATTTTTGTGTGCTTAATGCCAATCAAATGTGTATGTATCCCCTGCAGACCCAGAATCCCAGAGGAAAAGGACTGTGCAGAATGTTCTTGACCTTCGACATAACCTGGAGGAAACAATGACCAGCCTGAGAGGGGTGCAGCTCAGCCACAGGTCAGTGTTAGGGTTGTTTCTCCTCATTTCACGTGAACTGTAAATAGCTGATAGTAGCACCAAAGGAAAAGGCTCATTGTGCAGGTAATTAAAGAAATTGTGTAATGCAAGTAAAAGCATCATGTTTCAGTTAGTGTCTGTGATCTGATTACCAAAGTTACTACAGTAATGTGTTTGGTACTGCATTACAGAAACATGTAACGTGTTACTTTGGAACACATTAAACCCCACACTGCATGTCATGGATCACACACACACACACACACACACACACACACACACACACACACACACACACACACACACACACACACACACACACACACACACACACACACACACACACACACAGGACTCCATCGTTAGAAAGGAAAACAGTGGAAAATAAAATTTAAAAAGCTGATCAGAAACCGTTAGCAAAAACAGCAACAGGCGGATTATTATTGACGTTGTGTTTCGGGGTGTGGTGGTTGCATGAAGCCTCTAAGATCAGTACTGTGAGTAGTTAATGTGTAATTTTCCACCTGCTCTGCTCTCTGTTTGAGTTGGTTAATATGGGACAGAAGCAGGATTAGCTCAAAGCTCAAAGCAAACCCTTCCAATACACGCTCACGACTTACATTTACACACACACACAAAGACAAGCAGTGATGCTCTGATTAATTGCAAGGGAGCTTCCTCTGCTTCCTGGGCTGGGTTTTGGTTGTGTTTGCCATGTCCTCACACTTTGTCCTTGAGAGCTTCCCCGACTGGCTGTCCACGAATCTCCTGCAATGTGTCCTATCGCTGTCCCTCAGTGGGAGTCCCCTACATAAAGAGTAAATCAGCAGATGGTTCCCTGCTGGAATACATTTCCTTTGCCATTCATACTTTTATTTCGCTGTAATAACCTTGAATCACTCCCTGTTATCCCAGAAATGGAAGTTTCGCGGGTGAGCGTGATGTCACATATCCGCTGAATAATGAGTAGTTAGAAGGGAAGATTTGCATGAATTAAACAAATGGATTAGTGAGCAAGCAAATTGTTTTGTTTACACATATTTTACTTGATATACAGTATGAAACATAAAAAAACAGAAAGCCTGCAAAAATCTGTCGCAACCCTCTGTCAGTCTCTCTCCGCTTCCTTTCTGCCTGTTTTACATTAGCGTTTTTATTCAACGCTGTCTTTATTATTGGCTGATTCTGTATCACGCAGAGAAGATTAATTTTAATGTAGCAGGCGAATGCATGTTCTGTCACACAGTTTGAGAGCTAGCAACTTTTAATATGCTAATTCTCATCACTGTCAGTGCAAGCGCTAAGCGGTTATGTGCTGCAATGCTTCGGCACAGGAAATGCACGCATTTGTGATTTTAGTGATGTTGACATTTATACACTTAAACAAATATGTGCCTGCTTAAAGTGATAGTGTTGTGAGGTTTTAAGCTCAATGTGGAGCACAGAGCAGCATAAAGGAACATGAGAACACTTGCACTCACATATTGCATATTGTATGTGTACAAATGTGGAGCACAGATACACAGAGAATAAAGTGTGGGGGGGAGAAAGACGAATTCTTCTGATGGGGGGGGGCGCAAAGGAAATGAAAGACAGACACTCATTTCCTGTTAAAGAGTTTTAGCCTTAAGAGGCATGGAGCTGTGAATAATTATTATTTTCATTACCTGAAAACGCTAAACTGCCTTTTTCTCTTTCCACAGCTGTGCGGAGGGGACCATGTGCTACGACAGCGATGAAGCCGCTGCCTTCTCAGTTTCCAGTCTGTCAAATCGCTCCTCTCCGCTGTCGTGGCGTCAGGGTCAAGCTAGCCCCCGTCTCCAGGCTGGGGATGCCCCGTCCACAGGTAACGCCCACTCAGACATGCCCCTGCGGATCAGCCACACATCTCGTATCCACCTCATCGAATCCCTGGAAGACTCAGACCCAACCCTCCTGAAGGGAGATTACCTCAGTGACAGCGACCTCGTCGGGAAAAGCCCAGTTGAAGATGATGAAGAAGATGATGATATTGATGATCTGGGCAATGGGTGAGTTATTTTTTCCTTTTATTTGGAAAACACAAGCGGGGCGGCTGTGGCTCAGGAGGCAGAGTGGGCCGTCTACTAATTGAAAGGTCGGTGGCTTGATACCAGGCTTCTCCAGCCTGCTGGGCAAGATATTGAACCACAAATTGCCCTTGATGTAACCATCAGAGTGTGAGTGTGCGAACGTTAGGTTAAAAGTGCTCAAGCAAAGAAAAAAAAAGCACTTGTATGAATGTGTGTGAATGAATGAGCCTTGTAGTAAGAAAGCGCTTTGAGCGCTCAAACTGAAGAGAAAAGCACTATTTAAGTACCGGTCTGCAAGGTATCACCCACACTTCATTGGCCTGACTAAGAAAACAGGACACATTAATGATCTCAGCATTTCTTGTGAGGTGAATCCTGCCACCTGCCAACTGTTAGAACCCTAGAGCCACAGACAAGTCAGGACTGCAGTCAGTATTAGTTTGCCAGCACAACAAAGTCTTGATTAGCCCATCTGTAATGAATCACAAGCCCCCTTCATAGTATCTGCCATGACATTGTCAGCTGTAGCCCCCATCGTGCAGTTGGCTCTGCTATAGTCAGAAAGCAGCCCTAAGGCACAATCTGAGAATGATGTCACCATTATGGAGCTCCCCCCCCAGAGATCATCCTGTCTTTCAGCTGCAAGCCCACTGGCTTCACCAGCAGGTTTCCATGTGGAGGACCCTTAACAACGCTGGCTCACCACAACATACTGGCAAAGCTAAAATGCAAATGTGTTTGGAAAACTGGTCACTAAAACTGCCTAGCCAATGAGAAAACAGCCAGAGCTGTCATGGTCAGAATAGTTTTTGTTTTGAAGTAGTCATGGATTTCTTGGAACAAATGATTTAATTTTGTGGTGAGATCACATAGAACAAAACATCAGCTTCAGAACTGTTCATCGGGATGTTTGCTGTGTCGTGTAGCAGTTTCATTACAGGGGGTTGTGCATTTGAAACTTTGTTTCTCTTCTCTAATTGAACTGAACAGAAAACAGTGTTTGTGATGTGAGAAACAGTCCCTGAGAGGATGCGCCAGAGACCACAGCTGGCTTTTCTCCATGTTTCTGTGGCAGCAAAAACTGAGTATTTTACAAGGGGAGGGTTGCTATCTTCATTTGTTATCTGCCAAATAATGGACCAGAGTGAAATAATCCCAGTCAAACTGAGGTTAACAAAAATACATTTGGGATTTTTCACTGATATAATTAATAACGACAGTATTCTGACCTGACTTTGTGACTTGTGTGTTGTGCCTCCATGAAGGGAAGTAGTTTTTCTTTGACAGGTGAATTAGAGGGAACGGCCATTGGCGAGAACATGTTGGCAGCTGTTGTTCATGTCCAAACTTTTGTTGATCATTACCTTACCAGTTGTGCAGAATTACAAGACTCCCCACAATACACCAACAGAAGAAATTAAGTTTAGACGATCTGCTAAAGAATGACCTAAGTTGTGTTCCTTGGACTTTCTTGGTTAGTTTTGGAGCGACTTGCAGCTCTTGCCCCAGTGTGAGGAGATATGACACAATTTTAACTCAGCTGTAGACACAGCGCCGTGTTTCACTGGCCAACTCTAAGCACCGTGAACAAAAACACATTATCTTATTGTAAACCGTGATTCTGGCAGTGTGGGTGTGACCTGTAGAGCTTTAAAAAAAAAAAATTAAAAAAAAGCTTGTCCTGGCCACAGTTTGACATCTCTATAGTAACCACAAAAATGCACCCTCAGTCACCAGAAAATCAGTTGCAACACAGTTCACATCCCTTTTATTGCATTACTGTGGATCTGGTCATGGCTGATTAGTGGTTGTACAGGTTAATGTTATGCTTTGTGTGAAGAGGCTAAAAGGGAAGCAACAATTGTTGGCAGACTAAAAGAAAAAAAGATTGAGAAACAGAGGTGACAGTGATGGCAGAATAGGCTTACAAACACCAAAGGGAAAACAGCCTTTTTGTTTGTGCTTTCTGTTTAACATAGAACTGTGACAGAGTGAAATACGATAGTGATGACTCAGTGTTGTATCAGTTGGCTTCTAACCTCTAAAGCTGTACAAAGGGTGGAAATGTAGTGTTAACACATACAATCTGACTAACTGCTAGTCTAAATGTAGGTTAAGATTATTTTAAAGAGGTTTTGGTTTGAGAGCTGAAACGAATTATTATTTTTTATAACTGACTAATCTGTATAATCCTGAATTGAAATCCTTGGGAGAATTCTGTAACAGCAAAGATGTTGGCAGGAGTGTAACTTTAAGGAGGGAAAAAGCTTCTTAAAACCTTTTTTGTGGCAAAGTTAGTCAGCTTTTTAAGCTGTTTTTAGCTGATTTGACTGCTGATTCTGTACATGCAGTTGTGTCCTGGTGACCATGTTTAAATACAGGCTTTTATCACCACCTAAATAGGTGCCCAGTGGCATCACCAAGAAGCCTTCAGAGTGGTGAAACTTTCTTCTAGATGGACATTGCTGTTTTTATACTGTAACCTAATATGTCTTTACCACTAGAGGGCAGAGCAGCATTACCGTTCCCTCAGTCTGTGCTGTTACCTCCACCCTTCCTACATTAAGTGCCCCAGTGCTCCATTTCTCCATCTTAGCTCATAATTTATTACACATACTTATTCATTATACATGAAGACACTACCCCTGCCATATAGAGGTCACACTACATTGCCATATCTCCTCTTGGCTCATATAATACACAGGATTTTCCCTTATATATTATGCATTGTAAACACATACTTTGTTTGGACTGTGTCTCTCATCTCTTCTTTATAATGAAAGTGAAATAGAAGGAAACTATGTCACAAAATTCTCATTTTGGCTCTAAACATATGACCATGTGACTCATTGCCGGACTCATTATGAATCACTTTAGTTACAGGCATGAGTCATATTCACATACAAAGGTAAGTTTACCGTGACTATACCGTGACCTGGCTGAGCCCAGACCCCATGTACTCAAAAATACACCCTGACTCATGATCCCTTGTCAGTTATCTATTTCCTGTGATTTTCTAGCCTGGGCCTCCACTTACATCTGGAGCCAAACCCCCTCCCCAAATAACCCCCACACACTCACTCACATTCTGACAAGGAAACAGTGAGAGGGCTGACGATGGTGGGGATCATTCTTCATTCTATGTGTGTGTTTGTGTGCTTAGAGAGAATAAAAGTGTAGTCCTATGTAAGTTGTAGAGCTGTACCGTGTATATGTGATAATTTTAATGGCTAGAACTGCAGTTTTCGTTGTTATGTCTATTAATTTCATTATATCCAAAGTCTTTCGGATTTGTCTAACTGTTGCGGTGATTTATTTTACTACAAATTTGCATAACGTGTCCAATTTCCTCATAAAAAATATGAAGGAATTGCTTGTGCTAATGATTGAGAGCCACAGTATGTTTGCATATATGCAGCACATAGAAGAAATGAGCATCAATTCTTTGATTTTAATTCATTTTAGCAAAGGGTGTAGGTATTGCCATTGGGCAATAATATAAGTTTGGAGTTTGTGTAATTTTTTTAATTAAAAAAATAATGATTACAGGTAGTAAATCTAACCATAGATTTTCACTTTTTTCTCCCATATATTCCCTATTCAACGATGGGTTGCTGTATAAAGGCACGCCAAATATCATTGCATATCCAAAACAGTGTGTAGAGAACCACCAACACCATAAAGGGCAATGGGGTAAATTCTATGCTAATTATTTGAAAATATACAAGCTGGAGCAAAGATATTGTGGTCAGAAACTAGTAATAGCTCTTTGTCTGTGCATGTGATTGTGTACAGTGTGAATGAAACAACGAGTGTGAATACAGCCTATGTCTGAACATCATCTTGTTGTGATGGACAGCATTAATTGTGGCGGTAATTGGCTCTACATGCACATACTCCCGTGTTAACAACTGGTTGAGTGTGTGCTGTTTTCTGCCCTGCTGGGTGCAGACACTTTAGCTTCTGGGTGAAAGCGACCTTCCATTAGTAAATGCATAGTCTCTATGGTTACACTGAGAGACAAGCTGGTTCGCTGCACTAAACGCCTGAATTATGAAAACATTTGTCGTGGAGCAGGACAGACGAAAACACACACACACACACACACACACACACACACACACACACACACACACACACACACACACACACACACACACACACACACACACACACACACACACACACAAAGCTCCCTGAAGCGTTTCTGTCTGAGTGTGCTGCTATAGGTGCTTTGATTTAGTGCCGTGTGCTTTCTAGAGCAACAGCAGCAAGCTGGTTTCTCTTACTGTCACTTTAGAACAGTACATGGAAGTGAAACACAAACAAGAATGTTTTAATAGAGAAGTAATGTGTTTTGAAAGCCAATGACGCCTGGAATAGGCTTTGATATCATCAGTGGTTACTTTAGCCTTGTGACAGCAACTAAATGTTTGGCCTTACTCAAGCTTTAGGGGTCAGTATTTGGCCCTGAAACATTTCTAATTAGGTGTAACTCAATAGACCTTGTCATTGCCTCTAAACCTTATCTCCTGTGGTGCTGGGGTGTACAAGGGTAGTTAAGGAAGGCCATACTCTTATACATATGTGTACTTTGAGTGGGTGTGTGTGTTAGTTCAGTATTTATTTATTTTTTTGTTCACTAGGTCAAGCTCAGTTTTGTTGATCACTGACTCCATCTACTGGCCAAAAACAGGAATCTGTCACCTACACACGTGCTTGCCCAAAGATGCACACAGATGCAACCTGAACATTTTGATGAGTTCTTCTTCCTGCATTTGGTCCTCACTTGGGTTACAAGTTACTAATTCACTCTCAACCACACGATATTCATCAGAATCATCCAGATCTTCCCTTTTGCAGAGACCCAGAACTTTTACACTGTGACTCACACCGAGGTCCTGTTACAGACCCCTCCAAAAAAAAATAAAAAATCCGCATAGCATTCTCCCCCCACTCTAAATGTTGTTATGACTTCAGCGTTTTCTGGGCACAAGCAAACTTATGTTCACATCTTTACCGTGTGTTGAAGATGAGATTTATGTATGGGTAGAAAAAAGGAAAGAAAAATGGACTTGAGTAGCTTTTAAGGCATCTTTGGGGTGTTTGGTGTGCTCTCTGGAGTTTTAAAGATGACGTTTGTGCCTCATGAGTTAGATAGTTGTCTCCAGTGTGTGATAAGGTAGAGGGTACAGATGTATATGCATGTATTTGTACTTCTGTAGTTTTTAGTATTCTGCTTTTCATCATGTGGGTTTGGTATTGTAGAGACAGGTTCCCATGAAAAGTTGATGAGAGGCAGATTGAGGTGTGGTTGAGGAGGTTGACGGGGCGTGTGCTGTTCTGAATGACTCTACCCGCTTTTCTCTGGGCCTCTCTGCCCCTGTGCCATGCTCCTTTGGTTCTGTTTGCTCAGTGTGGCGTGTAATCAATTACTTTTTCTGTCATTATGGCAGGGACTTGACCCCGTGGAGTGCGCTCTTTCTTTGTTCCAGCACGTGTGGCCAAAACGCTAGTGAGAACACACACAGAGAGGCACAAAAGCACCATTTATGAATCAATTTATGAGCCATTTTGCCATTATTGCTTGAGTCATATGGAGATTTCTAACCACAAAAGTCACACTTTACTCTACAGGATAATTATAGTTAACTCATATCTAGTAGCTGAATTTGCATTTAGCTGTATTGTGCATCTCCTGGACTGTTTTTCTCTGGGGTGATGTAACCACCTCCAGCTGTAACAGCAGGACATTGCTGACAAACAATAATGACATTAATCTTTTTTGTCTGTTAATATGACACAAATACACATCCACCCGCACATCTAATTATATGCATGCTTAGAAAGAGACAGACACACAAACCCACAAACACATTAAAAGAATTAACAGAGAGTAGCATATGGGGCTTCATGAGGGATTTGCAGGCCTAGACCCCCCCAACACACACACACACACACACACACACACACACACACACACACACACACACACACACACCTCCTATTTCAGTGAGAACAATGCCCTTAACTTTTTTTATTCTCCTGTGTTTGCTGTGGCAGTTTGAGCTTCATGGTTTTATGATTAACCTTTTTATTGCCCTACACTACACCACACTGTTTCCTTTAAGACTAAACAAACAAAGTGCAAACTGAGTAAATGAGACTTTCTCATAGCTGTTGGTTCATCTGCCTGACTTTCACCGGTGCTCAACAAAGTATTTGCTTTGACCTATTTTTCTTTCCGCCGCTCTCCTTTTCTGTTCTCACACATTTACTCGTATCCGACTAAGGTCAATTACACACTCATGCCGGTATTAATGTCCAATAGGCTGCTGTCAGTTGCTGCACAAATGCTGGACTTGGACTCCTGTTGGTCTCTGTGGATGTGTTTAGTTTGACTACTTGCCATTTCATTATTGTGAAACATACTGTTGAGCAACAAACACATGTTCTGGACTGGATCTTGGGAACTACACTTGCATCGCTCAGACAGATTATTCCCACATTCTCCCTGGAAGGAAAGAAAACTTTGGGAAAGTCAATGACTAAAAGAAAAGCAAGGTGTCTCTAGATATTTTTCAGCCATGCTGTGTAACTTCCCTTTTTTCCACCCTCCACCAAAGCAAACTCCAGAACCACTGTCAGGGCTACTGTTGCCTGGACCCCCCACCCCATGCAGACGCCTGGTAAACCCCCTATGTTGATGCGATGGTATAATCCCTCCTAATCCTTGGCTTCCTCTTATGGCAGGTTTCAGGAAAGCATAAGAGAACTGAAGGACTTGGTCAGCAGTCTGCAAGGACAAGGGGGCGTGGAGAAGGGGGTTATGATGGCCCGTGCATGTGTGTGTGTGTGCGTGCTCGTGTGTGTGTGTGTGTGTGTGTGTGTGGGACCCCCACATAGTTCAGAGGGATGTGTTACCATGTCAACAGTACAAGAAAATGATGAGAACAGAGTTTGTGCGTGAGTCATTCAGCTTCTTAACTTACAGAGGTCAAAGTGTCACAGTTTCACCCATTGACCAATTCCAGTTCATTTCCTTTAAGGAAAGAGATGAATCCCGCTCTTCCTGAAGGTGTTTTAAATTCACTTAATTTTTTTTTCTTATGATATAGTTGCACTCGACCTACAGAAGAGATGAATAGGGCCAAGTGACCTGAAAACAGTGACTGATGGTGAACATAATACTAAAACAACAAGCACGGATTTTAAACCACATAATATGGTTCAGCCGGCGAATCATTGCTTTTCAGACTTTTTGGGAACAGTTTTAATAGATTTGTGGAATATGCAAAAAACTTCACTTATTGCTGAGATTTCACTCTCAACTCCAACACAATGGAAATTAATGGTATTATGCTTGTGGTGCTCACAGCATTCAAGTATTGCATTAAATCAGCAGCAGAGATTATTCAGAATCAGTTATTCCATTATTAGAATTATAATAATAACTAGCAGATGTTATTGGAAAGGATTTTCTTGAGTGCCTTTTTGTAGCTCTCTATATGAAGTCTAATCATAGATGCAACAGTAACATGTAAACTGATTTTTAGGATCAGCAGCATGAATTTATGGCCGTGCCAGTTAGTCTGCCACTCTTGTCAGCACTGGAAAATCTTGACAGCTAAGTTTAGACAGAAAGCTTAGAGTTTGTATAGATGTTCATGGTCTTGTAAACTTCCCTGTTTTGTCTGCTGCTGTTTCCATTTTTCCCTCAGCTATTGGTGGTATATTCTGTGGAATATCAAGAGTAAGAGGGACGCTGTTTATGGAAACAGATATAAATGTTGAATTTTGTTTTTGTTTAAAACTCGTTGGTTTTTTATGCTGTGAGCAGCACATGAAAAAAAAAGTCCCTTCACTTCCATTAAATTTGGGATGACAGTAGAAACATGAGACATTTGGAAACCCTGAACATTTGTTATGAAATGTTGGTTTCCTTCATAACTTAAAAGTGAGTGTTTTTTTTATTTAAATAAAAAAAAAAAATAGTTTGAGGAAACTGTCAGATTCATTCCTGAGAAGATTGGTTCCCACAGTAACCCCCCAATCCCCTCCTCCATCCACACACACACACACACACACACACACACACACACACACACACACACACACACACACACACACACACACACACACACACACACACACACACACACACACACTCATGCATGCACACCCTCTTGCTAACCTTTATCTAACTCATTCATACCCTCCCTTTACATTCACAGAGCCTGTAAAGAACATGCTGAGTTAATCTATTGGGGGTAAATGAAAATGCACGGTTAAGCTTATTGAGAGCTTTGCCGTTTCAGACCTACACTACAAGTGCAGTCACACATTCACACACATACATGTGATATACACACCGGGTCTTGGAAGTTAAACAGCAGGGTGTGACGGGGGTTGGTAATGCGCATAAGAATTAGCCTTGCTTCCCTCCTATTGACTCCCACTGTGTTATTTTCTGGGGTTGTTTCGACATTAGTCACACACTTTTATTTTTGCCCTCCTGCCATCATTCTCCCTTCCTGTTCACTACATTAGGCCGTATCTTAATCTCTTTCAAATAAGCACCATTTCTCCCAATACTGAACATACCCTCATTAGCAGACTCAGCCTGAACTGGTTGCAGAAATGTCTTGAGCTGCATTTGAATTCTTTAGGATGTTTTTTTTTTCCTCCCTCGTTCTTTTCTGCCTCTTAAGAGGCATAGCGTCTTTGAAGTCAGTTCCACTTCACATTGTTCCTAGCCAGCCAAAACTCAGGAACAGAGTCCTCTCCAAGCAGGTGCCTAATGAGGTTCTTTTGGTGGCCTTGACATGGAAGGTCCCACAATTAACCACAAGAGTGCCTTTCAGATTGGGAAATGCACTTTGTTGGTTAACCATGAGTGTGTCACAATAAGGTTTTAACCAATTAATGGCTTTTTAAAATAAACTAAACTGACATTGCAGGCTGGTATACAAAGTATTGGTCAGTAATTTGTCAAATATACCTAAATGTGAACAGTTCATAACACACGCTCTGTCACCATGTTGGAAAACAAATGTATTTGTAGCCATTCCACTTTACTGGAAGACAGAGTGAAAAGTCCGCCGAGAGGTGAAGCAGTGTCGATACGCAACAAATTTTCTTATGACTGCAGCACTCTCAACCTACATCCACACACAGTAGCATGCAATCTCACTCCAAACTGAGTGCTTCAGAGAAAAAGTCATTTTTACATATCTCACAGTCAACAGAGTTGTTATATTGTTGTATTGTTGTATAAAAGTGCTATACTTCTGAAATTCTGACCTCTGTATGGTCAAAAGCTCCTGATCTGCATGGACCTTGTGGTGAGATTGTTTTTCAAACTGGAGGTCGTGCACTTCAAACCTTTCAGTCTAACGTCAGTTAAGCGTGTCTCGTCACGTCCCAGTGAACATCCTGGTTACTTTCCAGGAAGAGTTGCGACAGTAGTCTTGCTGGGTCAGACCTTGAAGCATTTCTACATTACTTTTGTCGGAGTAGCAGTTTGCATTACCTTAGCAGCTAGGCATGTACAAGATCACGACTGTACATGTCTGTCTTCAGTCTTTATTTAAACTCTTAACTCTTTCTAATCTGCTATACAATGCATTTTCAGGATATGTGAGCTTATATACAAAGGGTGGTGGCAATTTTCCTATTGCCTTCTATAACCCTGGTCTTAGTAAAAATGGTAAGAGAAAACTAAACCTTCAAATTTGTGGTTAACCTTCTGTAAAGGTAATATTGCCTGTGGCCACACGTGCAGCCAGTGTCTTGTGCACATGCCAAAAATCATGAAGATGTGATGGGCCTCTC
Source organism: Archocentrus centrarchus (assembly GCF_007364275.1). Lineage (NCBI taxonomy): Eukaryota > Metazoa > Chordata > Actinopteri > Cichliformes > Cichlidae > Archocentrus > Archocentrus centrarchus. The sequence goes on from NC_044352.1 coordinate 18,759,223, forward strand.
CATCACTGTAGTAGGTATGGCTGAGTGACGCCTTAAAAAAACTTTAATGTACAAGTGTCCTACTTCAGAACACTGTCACTTTACAAGACTGATGAAGCCAGGTATGTTATCTGCTGTATGTCATACTTGAAAGGGACTTTAGGCTTCTTAGTTCATTGTAAGAAGCTCATTGAGAAAGCTTCAGTGCTTAGAAATTCCTCAAACCCATGCCAGAGACTATGCTAAGGTACTTAAAATGACACTCATTTGAAAGGCATTGGCATAGTAAAGAAATGTCATTACTAAAGAAAACTGGCCAGACAATAATTATATGTGAGTGTGTGTTTGAGCGTGGACAGGAAGAGGAAAGCAAAGGCAGGTGGGAGCGAGAAAGCTGAAATAAAATAACGGAGAAAACTGTGCAGTACAAGAAAGAAGAGTTCTTCAGTTTGATCAGAGTGTGTGAGGGATTTTTTATGTTTGTTTATATTCACTACTTTGCCTAGCAAGATTTGTATGTTTCCTCTGTGTGTGTCCGTGTGTGTTCCTGGGCTGATAAGGGGGATGAGTTTTCCCAGGTCCGCTGTCTCTTTCATCAGCAGAGGAGTGACCAGTTCCCAGGGTCATATGGATGACCCTGCCTGTATACTGTCATTACATAGTTGCATCACTACCTAATTATGCTGCCCTACTGCACCAACACACACAGGGATCTTGAAAACAAGCGCTGTGTTGTTAGATGGTGGGTGAAAGGGGGGTAGCAGTAAAAAAAAAAAGGGGTAGAAAAAGAGAGACAGTGTTTGATGAGTAAAGGCAAATAAACAGAGGGGGAGACAGAGGGCATGTCTGGACATGAGTCAGTGGCTGAAGTAAAAAACTGGCCAGACGGACACCGAATTCTGTCCAAGTAACCTTTCCAGAAACTCGGATGAGAGTTGACATAAATAAAAGCAAAGGCTGAATGTGGGAGTAGTGTTGTGTTGGGGGGGGGGGGGGGGCGCGTTTATGTTTGGGTGTGCACGCACATAGCAACTGTTTTCCTTTTCTTTAATAGTAACGCTAGGCAACGACGATGGCAGTGACTTCACACACCTGCAGTTCAGCGTGCCAATGTGCCAGTCAGATTCTGCAGCACACATAAGCGCTGTGCGCCCACCTGGCCCTGCGTGGTACGGGTGAGCGGGACCCTGAAGAATCCCGTCATTGTCCCTGCTGCACTTAAAAAGAGCGTGTTAATGATCTCTCTCTCGCGCTCTCTTTTTATCCCTGTGTGTCTGTTTCTAACTCGTGCCTTTCTTTCTCTACCACTCACACATGTTCTGTCTCCTGACTTTACTGAAAAGATACTGTTAATTGTCTCTATTTTCCCTCTCCTCTAACTGTCTCTCTCCTTCTAGCCCTTCATTCACTTATTGAACAGCAGACAGACAGATCTATTCACTGGGGTCCACTCAGTACTTAAAGTGTTTAAACACCACTGGATGTTGTCAGGGGGCAAGGCTCCATGGGGAGTGGATACATGATTCACACTATTCCTCTGAAAGTCTCCAATAGCTGATACACACTGTACTACAATAGAAAGACTAAGGTCATTTACACTCTCTGCTTCATTACATCTTGACTGAAGAATATCTGTGCCACTATTTCTTCTAGACAAGGACCGACTGTTGGGAGATGCTAATCAAAAATGCCTGTTTTTGTTTACATTTCTAAAAATCACCAAGGCCTATAAATATTTGGTGTAATCTCCTGATTATAGATCTTTTGAGTGCTGCTGCAGTGTTTCTCTAACCATTTACTACAGCACTGTGCTGAAGTTTAAGGCAGTACTGCCGTAGATATTCTGCATGTGCAACATAATACTGCTGCTCCACTACATTTCCTAGGAAGTCCTGTACTTTTAAGGATCAAGGATATCTTTATTATACCCAAAGGGGATAATAAAGATATCCAACAGCAGTGGTTGCTGCTTTTAGTGCAGAGTAACAGTTAACAGAAAAAATACACTTTGCCAATGGTTTGGTTGTTTTACAATAAACCATCAGGTCTGTGGTTATAAAAAAAAAAAAAAGTGGATGTAGACACTATCATACTATTGTTGACTATAGCTCTTTCAGTTGTGCACTTTGTTGAAACGAATGTCTTTTGGATTAGGCAAATGTCAGTGCAAATTCTGCTGTTAAAGACATTCATATGCCAGGTAACTGATTATCTCTAAAGCATTAATAAATCGTGTTATAGCCAAGTGGGGAACATGAGATAGTAAGTCAGCTGTACATTCATGCATCAGATATTAAGATACAATATTGAGGTTTACACTGGTGATAGCCTACAAAATCATATCCCAAAAGATAAGACTTCGTCCAATCAGTTGGGCAGAAAACTGCCAAATACATGTAAAGAGTTCAGCAGCCCAGTGCAGTTTAGTGGAAATTTTTATTTTGTGGTACTGAAAGTAAAGACTTTTTCCACTGACATTAGTTATTAAAACGTGAAAATAAATTAAGTGTTCATTGTTGCAGAGACTTGCTGTTAAGACTGGAATCAGGGATTTGAGTATTGTGCGCTAATTAGAGTTTTAAGAGTGTGAAACCGTCTTCAACGTGTCGCTAGAGGGAATTTGATGACTCCGTGCTTATCCTGCGGCTCAATGCGTGTTTAAACCTCTGCTTTTGGAAAAGGCGCAGCTGGTCGCGATCAGCGAAACGGGGGCCGGAGGAGGAGGAATTGGGGTGTTGCCTTGCTATCCGTGCCTTCCTCCCTTGCTCATCGCCTCCCTCGCTCCGAGAGGGGAGGGCGCGTGTGTGTGTGTGTCTGTCTGAGTGGAAGCACTGCGGGAGTGGGTCAGTCAGTCAATGCTGCTGACTCTTACAGGCGGTTCCCCGGTTATCAGCGGCGGAAAGCACCGGGTGGATTCTCGTTCTCTTTTACCTCAGAGCATTGGCAGCGGGATATGTTTATCGGGAACAAAGCGGCGTGAAAGCTGGACGGTAGTAGAATGAGCGGACGCGTGCTAAACGGGAAAATGCTGCAGCTCCCGGCTCCGCAGCGCGCAGGGAGGACAATGCACTTTCTGTCAAGGTAATAAATGAGAGTAGAACCCCAGTAGTGACTGGGGATGCCGGATGAGAAGCTAATTGGCACACACGTGTCTGTGTATGTGTTTATTCGTTAGTGACACAAACTCGTGCTGTTTGATCGTTGTTAACGTATTGCAGAGGCTCCGGCAGAGCCTGTGCGTAAAAATCAGCAGCATGTCTCATTGATAAAACTCCAACAGCTGCATGGTGGCACGTTTCAGTGTGGTGGACAGCGTGCGCTGGTGCTGTTCTGGGATAGTATGTATCAGTCTAGAAGCCATGTAAAGAATGAGCATTCATCATCGTGTAGATGGAACTGCCACTTTACCGGACGGTCTATAGGCATACCTCAATGCGCCAAGCCATATGTTGAATCAGCACTGCCTTTTATCGTAGACCCACAGATTACCAGCGGCAGAATCTAAACTCTGGTTGCTGCTGCAACCTAAATGAAATCCATATCTGTCGAAACTTGCTGCAAATCGTCTAATTATAGTGCTGGAGAGTGGATGTGTATGCAGCATTGTTGTGTTCGCGCGTGAAGTGCGTGTTGGCCTTAAATGTGTATTTTACGGTCTGTTGTTTTATTATGCACGCGATGACACTTGGTTTTTGGTGTTCTGTGGCTCACTCAGCAGTGGCAGGTATACATGTATGTGAGTGGGTGGGTGTGTTCGTATTGATCCGCTGCGGGACTGGACTGGACCGCATTCTACAGAACAGCTGACCTACATTCTGCGCCGACGCTTTCCCAGTATATCTGCTGTGATTGGGTGAAAATCAACAAGCCTCCTCCAAATCATCTTTATGCCCACACCATGTGAGAATTAGCTTTAGAGTATGTCTGAATGTGTGGGCTAATATAGGCCACTTGATATCTGCAGGCTGTTGATGGTGAATAAAGAGATGTAGAGAGACCTGCTTTTATTGAAAAGAAATCATGCAGGTGTGACATATTTAGAAATTATTATTATAATCCTGAAGTTGACTTATGTCACAGACACATTAGGCAAGATGCTCTTTTGGTATTGATTCTATTGGTGTGTGGCTGTGTGTGAAGGTGGGGGGTAATGGAGGTCGACTTTGCTCTTTTTGGTCAGTTGACCCCTAGAGCTTCTATTGAACCTTTATGTAAACCCATTAGAGCATTAGAGTGGCATTATATCAGGGCTTTAGTTGCACACATACACACATAACAGACACAAATACTTTCATCATTCTCACACACACACACACACACACACACACACACACACACACACACACACACACACACACACAGTCCCACCGGACCATCTAGCAGGTTTTTATCTGTGCGTTTGACTTGGGCATGTGTGCTTAAGCAGACTGGTTGTCAAAAGAATGATAAACCTACAAAATACATAGAAACTGACAGGCACACACTTAAAGCTTTCAGGCAGTCACCAAACTATATGATCGAAGCCAGAGGCGGTATTAGTGAGAGTGTGAGTCTATGTATGTATATGCCAGGGTGTGGGTGTCAGCATGTGTGGGTGTGTGTGTGGGTGTGTGTGGACAAACATTAAACATGCACCATTAGCTGATCACTTCCAGCCAACACAAAGATTTGCTCAGCTCTGTTATTCATATTGAAGTCAATCCAACATCAACTTACTGTCACTTTGTGTGTTTTTTGAGTGTGGTGTCATCTGAAAACTATACAAATGGCTTTCTCAGCGTGTCCCACCCCCTGGTTCCCAAACTCAACCAAACAACTTACATTCATTAGTGTGTATCACACTCAAATCCTCCCAGTTTAGTTTAATCAAATAAAAATGGAACATATGTCACTGTGTTACAGGTCAGACTCTTGTCATAGCTGATGTCAGCTAGCTGTAGTGGGGTGGTTTAGTCTCTGGAGAAGCAGTATGCATGATTGGTGAAATGCTTTAAGAGTTTGGTGGCAATTGCTTCATCGAGCCAACGTTACACTTTCCACATCTGCAAGTGCGCAGGGGTCTGAATGACAAAGTTGATCATCAGAGGGTGTACGTTAAGCTATGTGACATAATTGTGAAGACTTGTCATATAGCAACCACATAACAAGGGAACCAATTGCACTTTCTTCCTCAATTTGTAGTCAAAGTAGGCTAAAAAGTAGTGCACTAAGAACAACCATGCATCACTGCTGTCAGCATCTGACTCTTGTGTAATTCAAGTATAATCTACACTTTAGAGGTGCATCATAATAATTAAAAATGAAATCTGTAAGGTTTTCAATTACAGCCACCTGCATGATATAAACTGCAAAGTTACCATACTTATGGGAAATGCTGAATTTGATATTGATAAACTGATATCGATATTTGATGATTTAAGAATCTGATATCACTATATGTTAGCTGATATATATATATATATATATATATATATATATATATATATATATATATATATATATATATATATATATATATATATATTTGTTTCAGCCACATGAAACATAAACAGATTTCCATAACATTTTTTTCTGTGTGTAGTTATTTACTTACATGCTTATGCTCTGCTTGAATTGCGTGGATCAGCTGGTTGCTGTGTTTGTGGTGTTCCAAGTACCTGTTGTCAGCAGGGACATTACATTACATCATTACACCTTTCATGGCTGAAAGATGTTTCTCCCAGCTCTTCTTTACTTTTTCAGTTTTCATTCATCAGCTGTTATAAATGCCAGTAGCGATAGATCTGCAGCTAGCCAATGTCAGCTGATAATATCGGCATGCTGATTTATAAAATATTTTTTCCCACTTATGGAACATGCCAACATCGATGTGTAAAGTTTTAGATTTTTGCTGTCAAACGACTCTGTTTTCATTACATTCACAAACAAATTTTTGTGATTGTGCTGAACTTAAGGACTCTATTATGCAAGTTGGATTAAGTTGTTTTGGAAACACACTTTGCTGACTCAAACACGGGAAAAAGTTAGAAGCAACAGCCTTACACCCTCATGAATCATAACGTATGAACAGAAGTTAATACTCTTAAACTCACAAACAGGTCCATCCATGTAACACTCATTGTTTTTTTTTAGGGTGTTACCATTTGCAGAGAAACTTAAAATATTTCATTCTCTTCTACTGGACACACACAGACCTTCTGATTCAACCGGACAAACCAGTGGCACTTTATACATCTGTAATCTTCAAGAAACCTTAGTTTCTTCACATTCATGGATTTCAACTGTATTCATAAATGGTCTAATTTGCAGTGGTCTAAATTCCTGGGGAATGGATGAAAGAAACACACACACACAGCCTGAGTCTTTACATGCAGCCACTGACTCGTGATGTGTGTTACTTTCCCTGCCTAAGAGGTCATTAGGAAGACCTGTGAGCGAAACAACAGATGCTTATAACCTGTGTTTGTAAGACATCCACATACACTTTTTTTTTTTTTTTTTATTGTACACACAGGAGCCAGTGTTCACAAACAGAGCTTGTATTTTCATGAGGTGGGCCCTCCTGTGGTTTAGTGAGTTTCTCTGTTACTTCAAAGCCAAAGAAGAACCTATTGCCAGACAACATGTGCACCTTAGAGACAAGCTGTATAACCAGCATGGAGAGCATTAACTTTAAGATGTCACTTCTGCTTGATAATGAAGAGTAAAAAAAAAAAATTCAGTGTCTTGTTTTGAAACTGTCGGTTTTTTCTGACTTGAGCGGAAAGTTAGACACTTCCTGTGGTTTGCATTGGGGCTCTGAACATCAGGCTGCAGATTATAGTTTTAATGAAACCTCTGGACCTGTCATTTTATGCCTGCATATGTCTGCGCAATCGTGCAGTGGTATGCATATGGGCGTCTGCATATGGTGGAGGATTAGGGAGTGGGACCTCAGAATACACTCGCTGGAATGTGAAATGTGTGTTTTGAGTGGCCCGTGGGGCAAGGAATGCCTCCCGAGTTCACTGTAACAACTTTAAGTGGCATGACCAGAGTGCATGTGTGTTATAAGTTGACAGCAGGTGATGGGTGCGGGTTCTTGCAGGGTGCGCCCTGAGGCCCATTGGTCACTACCACATGTGTTCGCGTATGCGTGTACACACACACACACACACACAAGATTTCCACGAATACACACATGAGCTAATTCCTAAAGAAGTTGTGACACTTAAAAAAAAAATCTAAGTACAACAAAATGCAGCAATTTGCAGATCATTTAAACACTATATGAAAGTGAAGTTTGTACAGAGACATTAGTTGAAAAGCATGTGTTCACCGCAACCCTGACTTAGGTAAAAGATGGATGGATAATTAATGGAATTTGGAATCCGATGGCAGCAACATTATTCAAATTATTCAGACAGGGAAACAAAAATCTAGAAAATTTGTTTAATGCTTAAAAAAAACATGCACCAAGAAGTTGAACATCTCAACCAATTAGGTTAAAGAGCTGCCTTATCTGGGCCCAAACTCATTTAAGATTAGAGTTGGACACTATCCAAGTGGAATATAGTCCTGTTGCCTAACAAATCCACCCAGAAAACATGCAAACTCCACAGAGAGGCCCCAGCCAGCCGATGGATTCGACCCTGTGACCTTCCTGCTGTGAGGCCACAGTGCTAACCACCGTACCACCATGTCACCCCTAACAAGTCAAAATCTGAAATTGTTTTGTGGGATCACATTTAGCACAGTCCATGACTTACAGAGAACACAGGTCTTCCTTATTTCAGCAAGACCATGCTGAACCACAGTTTCACATATTATAACAGCATGACTTTGGAGTACAAAGGTCCTGGTGCTAAACTGGCCTGCCTGCAATCCAGACCTCTCACCCACTGAAAAAAACATTGTCCCATTATGACATGAACCATAAGACAAAGGAAGACCCCAGCTGTTGAGCGGCTAAAATCTTGTGTCAAGCAATGATGAGAGAGCTCGTTGTTATCCGTATTATAGCATTTATTACTGAAAGAAGAAACATTTCAGCATATTGGTAAACATACTCCTGTCTCAACCTTTTTTTAAAAATTGTTGCTGGTATCAAATTCAAAATGAGCATATATTCTTTAGAAATAATAAAATATTTGGTTTCAATACTAGACATGTAGAATCGGTACTATTTTCAGTAAGCACAGGGTTTGCTAATCATAGTGTTTTGTTTTTATTTACATTTCACACAACATCCCAACTTTTTTTGGAAACAGGCTTGTACAATGACAGGTCTGTCCCCTCAACAGCATGGGAGTAAAGTGTGTGTATATGTGTGTGCGTGCGTGTGTGCGTATGTGTGTGTTTTAATAGCTGTCTGCTTTATCTCAGCCAGCAGAAGTGAAAGAGTATCTCCCCTAGAGTCAATGGGCCTTTCATTCTTTTCTGTTCGGGTAGTGTTTGTACAACCTTTAGCAGGTGCTCTGTGGTGTTCTTGGTTAAGTTGTACTTTCTTTGTGTATCTTGATTTGATTTAAACATAAATTATGTAACCATATTTGATTTACTCTTTGTTCTCTTTCTTTCTCTTTATCTGTTTACCTGTTTTCTGTTAATATTTCAGTTTAAATATATATATATATATATATATATATTTTTTTTTTTTTTTTTTTTTTTTCCTTACTCCAAAACTGAGAAAAGAGATGCTATTCTCTCAAGTACCATGAGCCCATGATCCACTGATCCATAATCAAAAATATGCATTTTATGGAATTAATTGATAGCTTGAAGAGAGCTTCATCCTTTATGTGATAACACAGAACTGGTTGTGACAATGTTGGCAGAGGAGGAAGGATATACTTTAAATATGATAATTTCTTGTGAAGGGGCACTCTGAAATTTTACTTAGGAAGCTATATGAGTTGTTCTGGCTGAGGCAATGGGTAACCATGTTGAGCCACAGCCTGTTTTCACTTGAACACCGACTCATATGACGCTGACATCGTAGTTCCTCCATCTGCTGTATGTGCGTGACTGTGCAAACATCTTGAACCCACTATCATTTCTTTATATTTTTCTTCAAAAAAGCCAGACTTTCTTAGCCTTTTTTTTTTTTTTAAGTAGTCTTGAGCTATAGTTCTTCAGGCTTTTTGCAGTTTTTTCCTTTGGACATTGGCTGCTTTTTCACTCATTTTCAATCCTGACCATTTTCAGAGGAATGTTTTTTTTGTTTGCTAAGCCACTTAAGACTGACCTATGAATTTTTCAAGCATAAAAAATGCACCTAACTCAAGGGATGAACCAGTGTTGTCTCTACACATTACAGACAGCTTAGTAAAGAGCCAATTTTAAATTTATATACATATTTGGGCACTTTGTTACTAGCAGCCTGTAACAAAAACACATAATTTGTTTACATTTCTTTCATTTAATCTACAATAAATACCAAAAATCTTGGCATATCTCGAAATGCTGTGCAGTCTGTCTTTAAAAACTAGACATGTGGAGGACAAAAGAAGAAGTTACAGGTCTAAAAAAACAACCTACAGCAGATAAATAGTATCTCAAAGTCATGTCCTTAAAACAGAGGAAGAAATCCAGCAAAGACCTGACACAGGACCTGATTAATGCATCTGGCCCTTCAGTTGATCGTTAAAGCCTCATCAGAAATGGTCTCAGTAGAAGGGTGTCCATTCTTAAGGAAGGGAGAAAAGGCTGAGGTATGCCAAATAACACAAGAGCTGGACTGAAAATCAGTGACAACAGGTCCTATGGAGCAATGAATCCAAATTTCATGTTTTTAGTTCAGATGCTTTTCAATATGTACAGAGAACAGGAGAGAGGCACAACACAGAGTGTCTATAGCCATCTGTAAAACGTGATGGAGGCTCTGTCACGGTCTGGGGCTGCATTTCAGCCAGTGGTGTTGGGGGTCTTGTCAAAATTGATGGAACTATGAATGCAGAAAAGTATAGTCAGATTTTGATGTGGCATGCAGTACCATCTGGAAAGAGTCTTGATTGGCAACGGCTTCATTTTTCAGCATGACAATGATCCCCAACACGCTGCCAATGCAGTAAAAATATAGCTGGATAGAAAACACTCAGTGGAGCACTATCAGTCATGAATTGGCCTCTCCAGACCTCAACATTATTGAAGCAGTGTGGGATCATCTTGATAGAGAATGGAACAAAAGGCAGTCAACATCCAAAGAAGAGCTTTGAATGTCCTTCAAGAAGGCCGGAGAGTTATTCCTGAGGACTGCTTATAGAAATGACAAGAAAGCTGCCTGAGAGAGTCCAGGTTTTATTGCGGAATAAAAGTGATCGTGCCAAATATTGACTTTAAAGCTTGTTAGAAATGTACAAACTCTGTTTGCATATACTGTATATAAGTTTGCATGTTTCAGTAAATCATTGCAACTTTTTCCTATTTTCCGAGCAAAATATGAAGAAATGAGGGGTGACTCAAGACTTCCCTGCAGTACTGTATATGCACAGTGTTTGTTGTAGCAAGATAGTTTTAACACGTTAGGTAGTGCTTGTCGACATTTGATCTTTTCACCCTTTCTGTAATTGAATATCAATCGTTCATTATGTGGTTTCTCAACCGATGTCAGTGGTTGTTTGTGCAGTGTTGTCCCTTTCCAAGAGCCAACGATTAGCAGTTAACTGTATCATATTTCACTATTTTGTTGTCAATGTTGTCTTTGTTTTGGCAGGTTTGAACTGACTGTATGTTTTCTGCTCAGCCCTCCTCGCTGTCTGTTGCCTGGTTTAAGTTGCTCCATGCTGTGTTACTTGACTATATTCTGTTGATCAGAAGACAGTTGCCAGTGGACATGCTTTTGTATGCGTATGGCACCATCTTTAGCACAGCTGCTTCAAGTTAAGAGTAACCTGTAAGAAGTGTGCTTCATTCAAATGTAGTACCTCCCTCTCCTTCTCTTCCTCCGTTGCCTTCCCTTCCGTCCTCTCACTCGTCTCCCTCTTTCAAACCAAAACATCCTCCGTGCGCGTTATTTCACACAGCCGTTAAGTCAGCTGACATGTCTGGAGGGAGGCCAGAGGTAATTCTACCCCAGGATCCAACCCCTGTCCTGGGCCTCTGCGTGCCGGGGTTCCCCTTGTGAACTCCTCCCTGGTTCTCAGCCATTGAGTCGGGGCTGGGAAGTGCTCCACACTGCACCCCAGACTGAACTACTTATGAAGGTGATTTAAAAGGCCATTCCACCTTATCCCAGGAGTGCTGTCCCTCTTCTGCTTCCTGTTCTCTTGTGAAGAAGAGATGGATTTTGGAGGTCAGAGGTTATTGGGTCATAGGAGAGCTCTGCTGTTCACCTTCAATATTCTTTTATTAAATAGTCTTTGACTCAGTTTGCTCTGCTCTCTACATGAGGAACATAAGAACACTTTGGAGAGAATTTGTTTAAACTTCTCCCATTCTTGCTGAGCAGTTATATAAAACATGTTTCACTTAAGTCAATGCACTGCATTCAAATCCCTAAAGCTGCTTTTTTCTTACACAGGGCCAGCAATGTTAATTTTTTTAACCCTGTGTAGGCAGTCTAAGGAGATGATAAATGGAACAGAGCTGACAAAAAAAGAACATTTTTTGCCTTTCAAGGAATCATCTTCACACTTCTCCTGGCTCCTACTCTTTTCCTTTTTGGGGCTGACAGCACGAGGAGCTCAAGATGACCCTGTCGGTTTCAACATGATCAGCAGTCACACCATTTATTTATTTATTTTTCTTATTTCTGGAGAAATTCTTCACTCAACTTGCCGTATGTGAAGGTTGAAGCCTTCCACTGTCCTGTTTTATTTCACCGGATTGAAATAGTGCAGAGCCAACTCAACTCTCAAATGCAATGTGTTGAACTCTGAGCAAACTTTATCCATTCTGGGGAGGTAATGAGGAGAGAAGAGATACAGAGATAAATTTGCTGTCTGACGAGAATTTTGCTGAAGCAATTCCCCCCTTTTTAAATTGTGTCTGTCCATCTATCTCCACGTCCCCCACACTCAGAAAAAAGAAGGGAAAAAAAATCATGGGCCAGGATTTCTGATGCATCCAATTGCCTTTTCTGAGCCTTTTCCATCCGCAAAGTCCAAGCATTTGTAGAATGTGTCCCTCGTTTTTGCAAGGAAAAACAATAGCAGTCTGAGACTGCCTACCCTCGCCAAGGCTCAAAAATCTCTCCAAATCATTCATGAATTGAGTGTCTGGGGCCAGAAGGATGTCTGGATTTGGATTCATTTGAAAACTGGATTAATTTGCTTTATATCACAATGATAGAGAATCTTTCCAAAAAAAAAAAAAAATGATATATCAAGATTCAGATTCAGAGTTGGATCAAGTCCAAAGGTTACTTTCAAATTGATTCACACCCCATAACTTTCCAGGTCCATAACTTTCTAATCCTTCTAACAAATGACAAAGAAGCATAAACTGAATGAATAACATCCTTGCTGACTGTAAAATATTGATGTACCTCAATAATCTTTTATACACAGACACACCTTGGAGCCAGTAACACACACCCTGGCTGGCTTAGTCCAACCCTCAGAGGATCAGTGACTTTACTAGCTACCACCATGCACATCTGAAAGCTAATTCAAACTCTTTCAGGCAACAGTGCCTGCTTACTGCATCTGATCTGTGTGTGTGTGTGTGTGTGTGTGTGTGTGTGTGTGTGTGTGTGTGTGTGTGTGTGTGTGTGTGTCGGTCTTAACCCCTCAGGCCATTGCTGTCAGCTTTATGCCTGTCAAAGGCATAAAAGGGTTTCTCTTCTGTAATGGCCATTTAGGGATATGACCTCCTATTCCCCTCCATAGTCTCTCACACACCAGTACACACACACACACATATATAGCACCTTTAACTCAGACCTCTGGCCTGCTCTGATCCTGGTGGCACATGGAATTAGCAGTAATTATGAGCTCATTAACTCCAGCCTGTTCTGTAATCCCCTTTAATGCCCAAATACTGCAGTTTCTGCGTCTAATGTGGATGTGTGTGTCCAAGCAGCTATCACACGCTGTTTCACTCCACATCATAAAAAAGAGGAAATAATAAATAATGCCGAAGGGCAGTTCATTTCTCTATTCAGTATTTACACAGAGGCAGCCTGCTTACACGATCTAGTTTTTAATTGGGTCTTGTCAGTGATTTACTGTTAGTGTTTAACAATACAACACAACAGAGAATCTGTACTGGGTCGCTAATTAAAAGCCACTTTTAATGACAGATTTATCGTTAATTACTTTACGAGTGCCTCAAGTACCCAGGCAGCAACATGACATCGTTAAAAAAAAAAGGTAGACTCACTTATTTATAGGTAGGATTTGATGTCAGGACACTGTGTAGTACAGTACGGCTTCTTTTATGAAAACGTATTTTGACTCCAAAATACAGCAGATGGCTTATTATTTCTAAAGGTAACTAGTTCAAAAATCAGACTGCATCTTAAGTCGAATTATAGTTAATGTGTTCCAAAGCTACTGTATGTCTTCAATGAATGGATATTCACACTACGTTAAGTCTGTGTGGCTTTACGTGTCAAAGTATCTTGAAGCTCTCAAGGTATAACAAGAGCCTTGCCTGCAGAGCGAATTCTTTCATGGCCCTATATGGTGCTGCACTGATGGATTATCCAATGGCAAACAGAGCATTTTAAGAACTTTTGTGGCACATAGTGTTTTAATATGTTTAGAATATTCTCCAGCCAAGAATAATATTCTTCTATACACTCAATCTGTCCTTTTTTCAACTCTTTTAACTGGAAAATAATTATTTTACTGCATTGTTATGGCATGCTCCAACAAGGTACTTCACAGATCGGTGTGTATGAGTGTGTGTGTGTGTGTGCACGCATTTGTTTCCTGGTGATAAGCTGCTGAAGTGGTCCAGGGACACATATTGTAGGCCATCTGTGCACAGCAACCACATTCTCCCTTTCTTTTGCTTTTATCAGGTAGATTCCCAACCACACATATTTGATGACAGGTCACACATGCAGGTAGCCTGATTTTTATTTTTATTAGATTCAGAAAATTTCCCACACTTGAACCTGCTATACATCATTTTAGATTCTTTCCCACAGGATCAGAGCTACCATGACTAAACTGGAGATATGAACTGCTGATACACACTGACACTGGGTGTGGCCAGTCATGCTGGTTTTGCTGCAAGTGAGTCATTTTGTCTTGTGGTGTGTGCGCGTGTGTGTTTACACTAGTTTGATTGTGGGTATTTGTGAGAAAACAGTCAGTTGGATTTAAGATGTATTTTTTAACATGTACAGACAAAAACCTGTACAGGATGTTACAGCAGACAGTGAGCTGCTGATGAATATCTTTGTTTCTTTTTGTGGTTGACCTTTTGGATTAATCCTTTTCTTTTTCTCATCAGCCTTTGTTTGTCTAACTTTATGAACATCCACCTGCTGCTCCTGCTGTTCACTTACTCTTCAGGCTGATCTGACGTGTATCTTCCAACTCTGAACTGTACAGACAGACGCAAAAGCAATGCATCGCACCCAACTGCCATCTCTCATCAGTCGTAACCTCACATATTTAGACTTCAGAGGATTTAATGCCTTCAGCAGACCTTTCATGCATGCCCCCTCTGGTTTCTTAGCCGACTGTCCAGTGCCAGTCTGGCACTGCCCCACTTTCCATTTGCCTGAAAATGCATCAGTTTGACCGAGGACAGTTCTGATTTAGCCATTTTGGGTTCTGCCATGTGACTCTGTTCATTTTAATAGGAATGGAAAGTTCCTGTCCACCGTAGGACTGCAGAAACATTTTCCATGCATTCACACAAGTGGTAGAGACTGTGTCCAAATGTCACCCTGGATAAGATGTGTTTAACCCCATGAGGGAACAAGAAGTTGAACTGTTATATTCAAACCGCATCTGTGTTATATTAGTCATAAAACCTGGAGGCCTTTTTGTGTTCTTTTCCCAAACTAACACCTTCCCAACTGACTTCTGTATCCTTATCTTATCTGCTAAAATGTGGTCTGGCAGGTTTGTTAGTCACTTCCCTCCAGTTCCTGAGGGGCCTCGTTGCTTTATGGTTGTTTATAGGTTACATTGACAGTACGAAGCGTTCACAATAATTCCGTATTGCCACGCCGGTGTAGTGTATGCTTTTGCTGCAGTGTAATTAGATAACAAGATTGCTAATGGCATATTGATCTGTTGCTGATCTGCTGATCTGCTGTAGGGCAGTCTCTCTCCTCACCATAACAACTCATCTGCAGACAAGGCAGCAAAGTCAAAAATTACTTGTTTGGTTTCAAGTTTTACTGCTCCCAAGACAGTTTCAACAAATATTTATCTAGATGAAAAGCTTATCAGCCAATAACATTACTGTCTGGGTCTGGTAGGACTTTAACTCCCAGCAAGCACTGCTCCTACAAACAGGCGAAGCTGCTTTGTCTCTACAGGGCATTTTTTCTTCATTGTGGACTTACTGTACTTTTCTCACTGTCTTTTTCCTTTCACTCAACCTCAGAGAGGACAGGTCAGCAGGATAGGAGAGGAGACAGGGGAAAGAGAGGCATAATGAGCAGCAAAAAAAAGACCATTCACATTGAGATGAGAGCAATTAGCTCCATAGTCTGAATAGAGGGGGGGGGTGGGGGGATACAGAAGCCTCTTAATAAAAGCCGGCTATTTAACTCAGCAGCAGCTATTCAGCTATTCTGTTGATAGCTTGTGAGGCTTAGTGCTCGTGTGGGTGTGCCGGTCATCTATGCAGACTATGAGGAACAAAGAAATCATGTTTCTGTGAAAGGAGGATGTTGTTTGTAATGACCACCTCGACCTTTATTTATGCAGTGCATGACAGAGAGATATCGAAACCATTTAAATTACTTCATAAATGCTTGAACAATTTTCACTTTTATGGGAGATGATGAAGTTTCTCTGGACAGACCACAGCCTGTCTCACTGTGGCTTCTCCTGTCAGGCTGCAGTATAGCAGGAAACCACTGTTGGCTTGAGATGACAGTGTGCAGTGCGTCTGCGTGACATATTCTTTACTTAGTGCGATGCTGCGGTTTGCACATGGTGCAAATTGTCAGGTGGAGGTGAAGAATGAGCTTAATCAAGCACATCTCAACTTAATGGACGTTTATTGCAGCCTAAATTGAATCAGCATTGATATTCTTTTTGCTTAGAGAATTACTGTCATGAGATTCCATTTTTCAGTGTCCTAACCACTGTGCTTCCTTCCAGCTGTGTTCTCGAAGCTTGAGATCAGTTTGAAAGTAAAATAAATAATAAATAAATAAATTCAGCAGGGCATAGGCGTGTATGCATTCATTTGATTTTATAAACGCATACTTAGAGTTAGGATTTGTTTCATATTGGTGCCATATTTTTACATTACTGGTCTTACCTTGCTTGTGATAGAGATGTGGCAAGGAAGTAGCTCAACTAAAGGAGGGTTTCCTGTGAGTCACTAATCTGTAAAAGCGTTGATGTAAATGAATGGGGTGCTAATATTATCCCTCAGTCCCTGCAGCTGCCGATGTGAAATGAAAATGATAAGGCGGAGTGAGGAGAGATTATAAGAGTGAGAGATGATCCTCTTCACTGAGTGCATCAATGTCCTGAGAAGCTGAGGAAGTTTTAAGCATTACCATTAACAGCACTTCTCTTTCCGCTATAGCCCTGTCTTTTTTTTACGCTTGTCCTTTCAGTTCATTTTTCTCTCTGCGCACACCACTTTATCCACTTATCTTTGAGTGTCTTTGTATTTCATTGCCTTCTTTTCAAGCCCGGGTTTCATTTTATCTCATCCATTATATTGAACTTTAAAAAAGAGACAGACTCTTACTAGTTGTGGCTTGGAAATTTAAAAATAAATAAATAAATAAAAATGTCTCAACCAAAAACCTGAGTTGGACAGACAAAAATGAACTTCAGTCGGTGAGGTTAAATAAGGTTAGATGCTGGGCGAAGTTTCCTGCTCACAGATCTGAGATTTGTGGGTCATTTAAGACTGAATCAACATGTTTTCTGTGGATCAAGCTGCTGGCACTTCAAATTCTTACCCAAAAGTCACTCACAGACCTGTTTACTGTGCATTAGATTTGTTTCACTTTGAGTCTCATTTTTTTTTTTTTTTCATCTCAAAGAGAAGCTCTATTAATATAACATAGATTTGGGACTTCCATCACATCGAGCTTTTTTCAGAAGAGTCAAACTTTGCAGTTCACAGTTTGTAACCTCTTTCCACTATCAAGATAAAACTTCATTTTTTAAATAAAATCCTCAGATTCAAATTTTATTTCTTGCTACATTGCACACAGTCCATTTAATGGATACTTTTGGTGATGTTTGACCTCTGACCTTATCTCGCTCTTGTGTGGATTCCTATTTTCATATCTGTCAGCTGAGTGACACCAAACCCAGCAGTGGCTGTGTTTGTTCTGTTTTCTATCACATCTGAATTATTCACCACAGGGGTGTGTTATCTTTCAGTGACACACTGGTGGACAGGCAGATAGCTCAGAAGCAAAGAGCAGGATATGAAGAAAAGGATAACCTTTCCAAGAAGTGCTTATGGTAAACCACAGCTGTCTCTCCAAAAAGGAGGTTTGTGTCCCAGCAGTTGTTTTCACAACTCCGATTCCAGAACAGTTGGGGCACAGTACAAAATGTAAAAAAAAACCAGAAATACAATGACTCACAAATCTCATAAACCCATATTGTATCCACAGTAGAATATAGAAAACATATCAAATGTTTAAACTGAGACAGGTTAATGTCAAATATTAGCTCAGTTTAAATTTGATGGGCGCAACACGTCTCAAAGTTGGGACGGCTGTAACAAAAGGTTGGAAAAGTAAGTGGTACTAAAAAGAAACAGCTGGGGGAACATTTTGCAGCTAATTAGGTTAACTGGCAACAGGTCAGCAACATGACTGGGTATAAAAAGAGCATCTTAGAGAGGCAGGGTTTCTCTGATGAGCAGAGGCTCACCAGACTGCAGAAAACTGTGTCTACTGTGGAACAATCTCAGAATAGTCTGCAGTCCAGACCTTTCACCATCTGAAAACATTTGCCACAAATAGAAAAATCAGTCAGGAGAGAGCAATAGTCTGGGGGTTTTGGGGGATTGTCTTGTTGCAGCCTCTTCATTGCACCTGTTACTTCCATTTGCACCAAAGCAGGTGAAATGGATCCACAATGGCTCATGCTTTCTAACTGGATGGTTTGATGTCCCAGAATAACTGACTTTGTGTGACGCTTTGATGATTGTTTCCTCTTTTTTTTGGGGGGGGGGGGGGGGGGGGGGGGGGGGGGTCAGTGCACATCTTACTCATTAAGTTCTCTTATTGGGTGTTGGCTTTTTTAAAATCTAAAACAAAAATTTTCCAGATTGAAAAGATAATATTTTAGGTTTTTAGTGCAAATATTTAATGGTTTGATGGTCCAATGAGTTTAGACTGTTAGTTGAGACTGTATATAGTCTCTGTACAGATTCATCTGAAATGAAATATGAATCAAAATCAGACTTATTGGATGGTACAGTGGTAAAATGGTCGCCTCACAGCAAGAAGATTCTCAAGCCGGCTTTCTGCCTGCGTGGATTTCCTCTGGCTTCCTCCTACGTTCCAAGTTGTTAGGTTATCTGATGATTCTGAACTGTCTGCGGAGGTGGATAAAATATAGATAAAGCACTTAAGTGCATTGAATAAAGTGCTGTATGAATATGTGTGAACAGGTGAAGTAGAATGCTTTGAATAGTCACTAAAATTAGAAATGTGCTGGAAAAGTTCCAGTTCATTCCAGGAATAATTAAAATTAAAACCGCAAGCGGTGATATCGGGCCCTCGCACTCCGCGCGCGTCGACCTGTGGCGCTCCTCGACCCGTGCCGCACTCGGAGGTTTTGTGATCGTGATGGGTCTCTAGAAAGTTGAATTCTTTTATAGGAAAAGGTATCTTTTGCTCTCGGCATAGACGCAATGGAATATTTGGGGGTGTGGTCACGGCTCCAGCATGCAAAATAGGGCATGGGTCTGATTGACTTTTTTGATGGGCTGTTTGTCTAGATGATGTGGAGCCAATTTGGTCTCACTGGGTGAAATGCCCTAGGAGGAGTTCATTCAAATAGCAGGCCTGAAAATGGCAAAAATTGACACTTTCAATTGAAGATGCTGGACTTCCTGTAGGGTTTGGAGTATGGCTCCAAGAGACTTTTTTGTATGTCTTAGGATGTTACATGAGTGTGCAAAATTTCAGAGCTGTAGATAAAATGTAACTCAGGGGCTAGCTAAAAAACATGGTATATTATGATATTTAAAGCTGCCAGTAGGGGGCGCTCTAACGTTTATGGACTTTATGCATATCAATGTGTTCAGGGCAGGAGGCTTATCAAATAGATGAGGATTTTGTAAGGAATGGTGAAAGATATTTCATGTATTTCAGAGCAAAACTAATTCTGTGGACGGTCATACAAATTTTCATTTGCTTCTGTAGGGGGCGCTATTGCGCCTACAGTCTTGAATCTGTAGTTATGGATTCAGCCTGGGTGTGTACATGAGTGATTAAATTTTCAGCCTGATCAGACAAAGCATGTGCGAACAAGTGCACAAACAATTTTGGTGGTGAGGGAGAAAAACGAAGGCCAACTTCAATGGCCTGGTGTGATAAGGCCATTTAATATTTTGTAAAGATTTCCACAATATTTGATGGGCTCCTTGTCTAGATGATGTGGAGCAAATTTGGTCTCACTGGGTCAAATGCCCTAGGACAAGTTCGTTCAAATAGCAGGCGTGGAAATCGCAAAAATTGACACCTTCAATTGAAGATGGCCGACTTCCTGTAGGGTTTGGGGTATGGGTCCAAGAGACTTTTTTGTACGTCTTAGGATGTTACATGAGCCTGTACATTTTCATACATGTAGATAAAACGTAGCTCCGGGGCTACTCAAAAAACTTGCTATTTTAAGATATTCGGAGCTGCCACTAGGCGGCGCTCTACCGTTTATGGACTTTATGCATATGAGTGTGTTCAGGGCAGCATGCTTATCACACCACAGAAGTTTGAGCCAGATTGGGCAAGTTGGCTTGGAGTTACAGCCATTTTTGTGTTCATGGCGAATCATCGAACTTTGCCGTCCCATAAGGGTCACACCCTTTTGTCAAAAAGTCACAGTTTTGAAAACACAGTAAGTCGAACTTCTTAAGGCTTTCCAGGTGAAATTTGAGATGGTTCTGCTAAACCACCTTGGAGCTGGACCTCCAAGTGTAAAATATGACATTTCCTGTTCCCACTAGGTGGCGCTGCGACTGATATTAAATATTGTCATATGTATGTGTTCAGGGGGGCACCCTCATCCTACTGGAGAAGTTTGATGCACATTGGATCATGTAGGTATGAATGAGAGGCAATCAAAATTTCATGGCGAATGATCAAAGTTCAAAGGGGCATAAGGACCCCTCCCCCTTGGCAAAAACTCACCATTTTCGAGATTTAGATTCCCCTGGGGGTGTAGGTTAGACAAACCAAATATGAAGATGATAACGTCTAAAACCTCTGAGTTATTAGAAAAAGTGTGAGGGCTGCAAATCGCCAAATTTGCATAATTAATTCAAAATGGCGGACTTCCTGTTGGGTTTAGGGCATGGCTCCAAGAGGATTTTTTGTGCGCCTGGACATGATATACATGTGTATGAAGTTTCATTCATGTACGTGAAACACAGCGGTGGGGCTCCAGTTTAGGGGGCGCTAGCGAGCCATTTGGGCGCGCCCTTGCCCGAGCCCATTAAAATACTTAAATTTTCAGCAGGTGTGACGCATGTGCAAAGTTTCATGAGTTTTTGAATATGATAAAGCCCCCAAAAAGCCAATTCATTTGCCTGAATAATAAAAAAAAAAAAAATAATAATAATTAAAACCGCAAGCGGTGATATCGGGCCCTCGCACTCCGCGCGCGTCGACCTGTGGCGCTCGTCGACCCGTGCTGCACTCGGAGGTTTTGTGATCGTGATGGGTCTCTAGAAAGTTGAATTCTTTTATAGGAAAAGGTATCTTTTGCTCTCGGCATAGACGCAATGGAATATTTGGGGGTGTGGTCACGGCTCCAGCATGCAAAATAGGGCATGGGTCTGATTGACTTTTTTGATGGGCTGTTTGTCTAGATGATGTGGAGCCAATTTGGTCTCACTGGGTGAAATGCCCTAGGAGGAGTTCATTCAAATAGCAGGCCTGAAAATGGCAAAAATTGACACTTTCAATTGAAGATGCTGGACTTCCTGTAGGGTTTGGAGTATGGCTCCAAGAGACTTTTTTGTATGTCTTAGGATGTTACATGAGTGTGCAAAATTTCAGAGCTGTAGATAAAATGTAACTCAGGGGCTAGCTAAAAAACATGGTATATTATGATATTTAAAGCTGCCAGTAGGGGGCGCTCTAACGTTTATGGACTTTATGCATGTCAATGTGTTCAGGGCAGGAGGCTTATCAAATAGATGAGGATTTTGTAAGGAATGGTGAAAGATATTTCATGTATTTCAGAGCAAAACTAATTCTGTGGACGGTCATACAAATTTTCATTTGCTTCTGTAGGGGGCGCTATTGCGCCTACAGTCTTGAATCTGTAGTTATGGATTCAGCCTGGGTGTGTACATGAGTGATTAAATTTTCAGCCTGATCAGACAAAGCATGTGCGAACAAGTGCACAAAAAATTTTGGTGGTGAGGGAGAAAAACAAAGGCCAAATTTAATGGGCTGGTGTGACAAGGCCGTTTAATATTTTTTAAAGATTTCCACAATAATTGATGGGCTACTTGTGTAGATGATCTGGAGCCAATTTGGTGTCAGTGGGTGAAATGCCCTAGGACGAGTTCGTTCAAATAGCAGGCGTGGAAATCGCAAAAATTGACACCTTCAATTGAAGATGGCCGACTTCCTGTAGGGTTTGGGGTATGGGTCCAAGAGACTTTTTTGTACGTCTTAGGATGTTACATGAGCCTGTACATTTTCATACATGTAGATAAAACGTAGCTCCGGGGCTACTCAAAAAACATGCTATTTTAAGATATTCCGAGCTGCCACTAGGCGGCGCTCTAACGTTTATGGACTTTATGCATATGAATGTGTTCAGGGCAGCATGCTTATCACACCACTGAAGTTTGAGCCAGATTGGGCAAGTTGGCTTTGAGTTACAGCCATTTTTGTGTTCATGGCGAATCATCGAACTTTGCCGTCCCATAAGGGTCACGCCCTTTTGTCAAAAGTCACAGTTTTAAAAACACAGTAAGTCCAAGTTCTTAAGGCTTTCCAGGTGAAATTTGAGATGGTTCTGCTAAACCACCTTGGAGCTGGACCTCCAAGTGTAAAATATGACATTTCCTGTTCCCACTAGGTGGCGCTGCGACTGATATTAAATATTGTCATATGTATGTGTTCAGGGGGGCACCCTCATCCTACTGGAGAAGTTTGATGCACATTGGATCATGTAGGTATGAATGAGAGGCAATCAAATTTTCATGGCGAATGATCAAAGTTCAAAGGGGCATAAGGACCCCTCCCCCTTGGCAAAAACTCACCATTTTCGAGATTTAGATTCCCCTGGGGGTGTAGGTTAGACAAACCAAATATGAAGATGATAACGTCTAAAACCTCTGAGTTATTAGAAAAAGTGTGAGGGCTGCAAATCGCCAAATTTGCATAATTAATTCAAAATGGCGGACTTCCTGTTGGGTTTAGGGCATGGCTCCAAGAGGATTTTTTGTGCGCCTGGACATGATATACATGTGTATGAAGTTTCATTCATGTACGTGAAACACAGCGGTGGGGCTCCAGTTTAGGGGGCGCTAGCGAGCCATTTGGGCGCGCCCTTGCCCGAGCCCATTAAAATACTTAAATTTTCACCAGGTGTGACGCATGTGCAAAGTTTCATGAGTTTTTGAATATGATAAAGCCCCCAAAAAGCCAATTCATTTGCCTGAATAATAATAATAATAATAAAAAAAAAAAAAAAAAAAATAATAATAAACGAAGCAATTACAATAGGGCCTTCGCACAGTTCGTGCTCGGGCCCTAATAAACGAAGCAATTACAATAGGGCCTTCGCACAGTTCGTGCTCGGGCCCTAAAAAAAAAAATGCTGGTGAAAATGCACCAAAATCCACAGAAATTCTTACATCTGACTACATGGTTATTTATTCTTTCCTTTTATTTTTTCTACCAAGAATGACTTTATCGCTGCTGTGTTTCCTATTGAGGCATAAAGTGTAGGTCAGCTCTCTGGACATGTCTGATCCAATCTTAAATTTGCCCTTAATCTTACTTTGGCATATAGACAGAGCAGCATGACAGCCACTCCAAATGTAAAATCTGATCGGCTTTTCTTTGTGTCCAAGATATCCACAGGCTAGATGGGGAGGGCTTTCCCTTTCGCCCCTCTCCCTCTCATCCCCGCCGCCATGTCCCCCAGGGTACACTGTGACCCACACAGGCACCCAACTGGAAGAATCATACAGCTTCCTTTGCCTACACCATCCCCTGTACCCCATTGTATCTGTTTTCATTAGCCCAGCCCTGCCATCTTAGCTTGTTTTACATCATTATATGACATCAATCTAACCTATTGACCGTAATAAGAGAAAAATCCAACAGACTCACTTCCTAAACATGACCTACTTAATGTATACAAGCACATATGAATGGCACTCACAGTGTCAGCATTCTCTAAAGTTGAAATTACTTCAGGATGGATGTTTTTGGATATTATTATTAGACCTAAATAAAGCTAGAAGTGTGCGCAACGTGTCTATGTCACGCATGATTCTCAGAATATTTTTCTCCTGGGACAAAGAGACAGCTAAACAAATTTCTCAGGCGAACAGACTTCATATTTCTGACGTAGGCCTGTATGCACCTGTGGGCGCATGTATGTCCTTCGCTACTATTTCTGCGTGTGTGGGTTGAGATGATGTTGAGAGTGCTCCAGATTTCAATTTGCCAAGTGTTTCAGTGCATGCAGTGTGAAAGTTGGGTATTTAGAGCAGACAGTGTTCTAAACGAGGTCTCCGTCTGTCTGAATATTTAATCAAATGGCAAACTATGAGATGTGGAGCCAAATGAGCCGACCGCAGGTGGTAACCGAGCTGGTGGAGCTTTGATAGTTTATGAAGTGAATGGACTCAAGGAGATATCCAGTGAACTGACGCAGATTGCTTTGTGTTCTGTTGAATTAGATACATGATTGACCTCTGCAGGGGCAGAGAGTAAGCCACTGTACACGCTTGGAGTTAGAATGGGTTTGCTATCTTGATCAAGGACACTTTGATAAAAATGGATGCTTGATGCCGTTGGGACTTAAACTCTGGCTGACCAGTTGAAGGAGACCAGCCCACATTTGTGAACCAAAAATAGCAGTAACACAGCCGCAGTCCTGCACTTAACAAAGAAACACTTTTTTAATGTAGCTCTTCACTGTCACAGCTTTCAGATGTGCTCATTTGGAGGAAAAAATCACCTGAGAATGTCAGTATAACTAGTGGTAAAAGCTGACATCTCAGTCCTATATCATATTTCTCTTTGTTCCAAAAATATTAGGGCTTTAATGTGTTTTGTTTACACACTCTGCATTTGGATATTATAAATCTTTAACAAAAACAAAGCAAGTAAAAGAAAAGCAATGCATATTTAAAATTGTGACTGTGATAATAAACTCAGACTGTTTCGTGTATTTAGAACACGTAGGGTTTATTAATGCTATTACATTTTTACATATTTCATTTATGTTTGGCAAGAAAAAAAAAGCATCACATTAAGTTTGTTTCACTTGAAAACAATCTAATCCCGTAAGTTGAGCTATTACAAAGTATAAATTTTATCTTTGAATAGCTCTGCAACCCTTTATCTGTTACTTACTTTTATGTTTACTATTGCTTCATACTAGAATTTTTTTAATTTAATCATTCATAAATTTTAACCATTTATCGATATACATATTTCCCTTGTCATGATCTTTTTTAGTTGGGATGAGAGCAGTTCCATCAGCAGTGGACTGAGTGACGGTTCAGACAACCTGAGCTCCGAAGAGTTCAACACAAGTCCCACTCTCAACTCCCTCCCTACCACTCCCATTGGCTCCCGCAGAAACTCAGGCATTGTGGTAAGTCACATACATGGACATACAACACATACACAAACACACACACTCTCTCTCTCCCTCTCTCTCTCCCTCTCTCTCTCCCTCTCTCTCTCTCACTTCGGAATGTTCTTTTATTCTTTGATGATGTCACAAGAGAGTTCTTAAGTAGCTGCCACTTTGGTACTTTCTTTCAGTGCATATCAGACCTTCACCTGAGCGCTTCACGACATTTTTGGAAACAATTTTGAAATGGTTCTCCATAATTTTCCAAGATTTACTGTAAGATTTAAAAAAAGTTTCTCAACAATTTCCTGATCAAACACCAGGTGGCATGTCAGGCAACAAACCATCCTTCCTCCCCAATGATCTTGCCATTGGTGAAGGAACCATACTGGGAAAATGCTACAAAGTGGAGGCTTTCCTTGGACAGGGTACCTTTGGTTTTGTAACCAAATGCCTCAATACCCAAACCAACAAAACCATGGCTGTAAAAGTCAACAAGAACCGACCTGAAATTCTGAAACAGGCAAAATTGGAAATCTTCATCCTAGACAAGCTGCGATGCTTGGATCCAGACAGCTGCAACATTGTGAGATGGAATGGATTTTTCCTTGACAGGGAACGGATATGCCTAAATTTTGAACTCCTCGATCAAAGCCTGTTTGATTACATGAAGGACCGCAACTACCAAGGTCTTCCCATTAGTGAGCTCAGGCCAGTTTTACATCAGCTAACCAATGCCCTGTCCCACCTGAGTTCCATGGGAATAATACACGCTGACCTCAAGCCAGGTAATGTGATGGTTGTGGACCGCCATCAGTGTCCCATCAAAGTCAAAGTTATTGATTTTGGTTTGGCGTGTCCCGTGTCTGCAGTGGTTCCAGGTGACTGTGTGCAGAGCCTTTGGTACAGGGCACCAGAGGTAATGCTCCACATACCATTTAATCAGGCCATTGATATGTGGTCCCTTGGCCTCATAGCTGTGGAGCTGGCCACTGGGCTGCCACTCTACCCTGGTAAAACGGAGTTTGATGTTCTCAGATTTATCATAGACGCTCAGGGCCAGCCACCAGACTGTGTCCTGGACTGTGGATTTGTTACTGATTATTACTTTGTACAAGAAAACTGTGGCAATCACCACTGGAGATTTAAGTCTGTAGAACAATTTAAATATGAGACAGGATTCAAACCTCAAGAAACAAGATATATAGAGTTTAATGATCTTGATGATCTTAAACAAGTAATGAAAATGAGAACGGGACACCAGAGTGGTCAGGATTTATTGGTGAGCCTAATTAAACAGATGCTACACTTAGATTCCAACCAGCGCATCACACCCTTGGAGGTTCTCCGGCATCCCTTCTTTGACCCCGGCCTCTCACAGAATTCCAACAGACACATTTGTATTGACATGGAGAACACAGAAGACCAAAGTCTCGTTCTCTCTCAGCAGCCTTCCCATTGCCACTCAAAAAGCCTACACAGCATTGACTGCACTGTCCAAAACCCAGGTGAATTGCCTAAACAAATACCACTCAACATGTCAGGCAACAAACCATCCTTCCTCCCCAATGATCTTGCCATTGGTGAAGGAACCATACTGGGAAAATGCTACAAAGTGGAGACTTTCCTTGGACAGGGTACCTTTGGTTTTGTAACCAAATGTCTCAATACCCAAACCAACAAATCTGTGGCCGTGAAAGTCAACAAGAACGACCCGAAAATTCTGGAACAGGCAAAATTGGAAATCTTCATCCTAGACAAGCTGCGATGCTTGGATCCAGACAGCTGCAACATTGTGAGATGGAATGGATTTTTCATCGACAGGGAACGGATATGCCTAAATTTTGAACTCCTCGATCAAAACCTGTTTGATTACATGAAGGACCGCAACTACCAAGGTCTTCCCATTAGTGAGCTCAGGCCAGTTTTACATCAGCTAACCAATGCCCTGTCCCACCTGAGTTCCATGGGAATAATACACGCTGACCTCAAGCCAGGTAACGTGATGGTTGTGGACCGCCATCAGTGTCCCATCAAAGTCAAAGTTATCGATTTTGGATTGGCGTGTCCCGTGTCTGCAGTGGTTCCAGGTGACTGTTTGCAGAGCCTTTGGTACAGGGCACCAGAGGTAATGCTCCACATTCCATTTAATCAGGCCATTGATATGTGGTCCCTTGGCCTCATAGCTGTGGAGCTGGCCACAGGGCTGCCACTCTACCCTGGTAAAACGGAGTTTGATGTTCTCAGATTTATAATAGACGCTCAGGGCCAGCCACCAGACTGTGTCCTGGACTGTGGATTTGTTACTGATTATTACTTTGTACAAGAAAACTGTGGCAATCACCACTGGAGATTTAAGTCTGTAGAACAATTTCAATATGAGACAGGATTCAAACCTCAAGAAACAAGATATATAGAGTTTAATGATCTTGATGATCTTAAACAAGTAATGAAAATGAGAACGGGACACCAGAGTGGTCAGGATTTATTGGTGAGCCTGATTAAACAGATGCTACACTTAGATTCCAACCAGCGCACCACACCCTTGGAGGTTCTCCGGCATCCCTTCTTTGACCCCGGCCTCTCACAGAATTCCAACAAACACATTTGTATTGACATGGAGAACACAGAAGACCAAAGTCTCATTCTCTCTCAGCAGCTTTCCCATTGCCGATCAAAAAGCCTACACAGCATTGACTGCATTGTCCAAATCCCAGGTGAATTGCCTGAACAAATACCACTCAACATGTCAGGCAACAAACCATCCTTCCTCCCCAATGATCTTAACATTGTTGAAGGAACCATACTGGGAAACTGCTACAAAGTGGAGGCTTTCCTTGGACAGGGCAGCTTTGGTTTTGTAACTAAATGTCTCAATACCCAAACCAACAAAGCCGTAGCTGTCAAAATCAACAAGAACGACCCGAAAATTCTGGAACAGGCAAAATTGGAAATTTTCATCCTCAAGCAGCTGCGATGCTTGGATCCAGACAGCTGCAACATTGTGAGATGGAATGGATTTTTCATCGACAGGGAACGGATATGCCTAAATTTTGAACTCCTCGATCAAAGCCTATTTGATTACATGAAGGACAACAACTTCCAAGGTCTTCCCATTAGTGAGCTCAGGCCAGTTTTATATCAGCTGGCCAATGCCCTGTCCCACCTGAGTTCCATGGGAATAGTGCACACTGACCTCAAAACGGATAACCTGATGGTTGTGGACCGCCATCAGTGTCCCATCAAAGTCAAAATCATTGATTTTGGACTGGCATGTCTTGTGTCTTCATTGGTTCCAGGTGACTGTGTGCAGAGCCTTTGGTACAGGGCACCAGAGGTAATGCTCCGTGCTCCATTTAATCAGGCCATTGATATATGGTCCCTTGGCCTGATAGCTGCGGAGCTGGCCACTGGGCTGCCACTCTACCCTGGTAAAGCGGAGTTTGAGGTTCTCAGATTTATAATAGACGCTCAGGGCCAGCCACCAGACTGTGTCCTGGACTGTGGACTTGGTACAGATTATTACTTTGTACAAGAAAACTGTGGCGATCAAAGATGGAGATTTAAGTCTGTAGAACAATTTCAATATGAGACGGGATATCAAGTGCAAGAAACACGATATTTTAAGCTCAATAGCCTGGATAATCTTGAGGAATTACTGAAAATGAGAAAAGAACACCATAGTGGTCAGGATTTATTGGTGAACCTGATTAAACAGATGCTGCACTTAGATTCCAACCAGCGCATCACACCCTTGGAGGTTCTCCGGCATCCCTTCTTTGACCCCGGCCTCTCACAGAATTCCAACAAATACATTTGTATTGACATGGAGAACACAGAAGACCAAAGTCTCATTCTCTCTCAGCAGCTTTCCCATTGCCGATCAAAAAGCCTACACAGCATTGACTGCATTGTCCAAATCCCAGGTGAATTGCCTGAACAAATACCACTCAACATGTCAGGCAACAAACCATCCTTCCTCCCCAATGATCTTAACATTGTTGAAGGAACCATACTGGGAAACTGCTACAAAGTGGAGGCTTTCCTTGGACAGGGCAGCTTTGGTTTTGTAACTAAATGTCTCAATACCCAAACCAACAAAGCCGTAGCTGTCAAAATCAACAAGAATGACCCGAAAATTCTGGAACAGGCAAAATTGGAAATTTTCATCCTCAAGCAGCTGCGATGCTTGGATCCAGACAGCTGCAACATTGTGAGATGGAATGGATTTTTCATCGACAGGGAACGGATATGCCTAAATTTTGAACTCCTCGATCAAAGCCTATTTGATTACATGAAGGACAACAACTTCCAAGGTCTTCCCATTAGTGAGCTCAGGCCAGTTTTATATCAGCTGGCCAATGCCCTGTCCCACCTGAGTTCCATGGGAATAGTGCACACTGACCTCAAAACGGATAACCTGATGGTTGTGGACCGCCATCAGTGTCCCATCAAAGTCAAAATCAATGATTTTGGACTGGCATGTCTTGTGTCTTCATTGGTTCCAGGTGACTGTGTGCAGAGCCTTTGGTACAGGGCACCAGAGGTAATGCTCCGTGCTCCATTTAATCAGGCCATTGATATATGGTCCCTTGGCCTGATAGCTGCAGAGCTGGCCACTGGGCTGCCACTCTACCCTGGTAAAGCGGAGTTTGAGGTTCTCAGATTTATAATAGACGCTCAGGGCCAGCCACCAGACTGTGTCCTGGACTGTGGACTTGGTACAGATTATTACTTTGTACAAGAAAACTGTGGCGATCAAAGATGGAGATTTAAGTCTGTAGAACAATTTCAATATGAGACGGGATATCAAGTGCAAGAAACACGATATTTTAAGCTCAATAGCCTGGATAATCTTGAGGAATTACTGAAAATGAGAAAAGAACACCATAGTGGTCAGGATTTATTGGTGAACCTGATTAAACAGATGCTGCACTTAGATTCCAACCAGCGCATCACACCCTTGGAGGTTCTTCGACATCCCTTCTTTGACCCTGGCCTCTCACAGAATTCCAACAGATACATTTGTATTGACATGGAGAACATAGAAGTGGAAAACCCAATACTCATTTAGTTATGATACACCAACCCATTATTAAGTTGCTCCAAAAAAATATCATTTTGGCTTTTTTTTTTCTCCTCTCTTTCATTTTCACTTTCCCCTCACCCAACAAGCGGTCGCGGCAGATGGCCGTCCTTGCCTGAGCCCGGTTCTGCCAGAGGTTTCTTCCTGCCAACAGGGAGTTTTTCCTCCCCACTGTTGCCAAGTGCTTGCTCACAGGGAATCATCTGATTCTTGGGGTGGGGGTTCTGGTGGAAATTGAAAGAAGAAAAAAAAAAGCCTATTAAACAACACATATAATCTTGACCTTGAACAAGTAACCATCATATTCAAGTGTCACTGAGGAGCAACAATTCTTTGAAAAAGGAAAATGGGTGAAACTAAAAATTTGACCTTAAATATGGATTTTTCTATCTGGGTGGTCAATACTTAAAATGCTGTTACTGTTTTAACATACTGTTATAACTGTGTTAAGTCAAATTAAATAAATAAAAGCTAAAGATCACCTAACATCAAGTGTTGTTTTGTAATTCTTGTATTATATTGTATAATTACCTTGACAACTGGCCTCAGGAAACTCAGCTGTCACTTCTACAATTAGACAATATTTAGTACACAAAACATCATCCCTACCTATGGGTTTGCATTTGGGTTCCTCATTCACCAGCAAACCTGACACAAGAAGAAACCTGGGGTTCAGTCTGCATGCCCAAGGACACTTGGGCATGTAGACTGGAGGAGCCGGAAATCAATCCACTTCCTGAGCCACAGCCATCCCTAGGAAAAACTTCCCTTAAGAAGCTTATGCTCCCTGCTGTTACTTGCTGTCAGGGTCTGGGGCTGTTGTATAGTATTCATGAGTATGTGTGTGTAAGAATGAGGCAGACAGGAGCAGCTTTAAACTGTGAAACTGCCTACGTACTTGAAATGGTGAGGATTTGCCTTGCAGTGTAATCTCAGATAGAGTTCGATAACTTACTCAAGAATATATCGATTTGTGTTTCCCACACTTGTTCCCTTCGCTCATGTATAAAAACACAGACATGTATGTTGTCATGTTATTCTGCATTATTCTGCACTGTATATAGTGAGATGGCAAAAATGGCTGTTCATAACAACCAAATGAATGATAAAAAAAAAAAATTCTTCTTTGCAAACTGCATACTCCTTGTATAAGACAAAGCAATCAATTGCAGGCACTATTAGCATCACTCTTTGAAGAAAATTAAACATATACACATATTCCTTCTTTAGCACCACACTTTTATAGAATAGATACTTCAAATACTGAAAACAACCTTTGCCGTTTATAGTCTGTACAATACAAGCAAACCAAAGGATATTTTGGGAGAAATCCTGATAACTACAACACATTCCAACCTATCTCCATTAATATCAGTTTATTTGAATGCTTTCTTTAGTGCAGATCATAACCCTGCCTCCCATTTCATGTTCTCCATCAACTCTAAATGCTACAGACTTGCATAGTAAAGGTTTGGTGGAGTTTTCAGAGTAAACAATGTTTTAGAGAGGCACAAACAGATAAGAGTTTAAAAATTCCTCAGATTGTTCAGTCTTTGATTCATCCCTCCTCATTTTTACATTTCAACAAGGGTTCTTCTTTGGCTGTAGTTTTGCGTCCTAGAGTACTGTTCTCTCATTAAACTCAAAGTGCAGACTCGCAGAATGAAGTTCAGAGCATTTATTTACAGCGATGAAACAACAAAAATCTTCTCAATGGAATTATGCAAAGCAGTTACGGAGGTTTGAGGCCTCCAGTGAATAGTATAGACATCCTGTACTTAAGTAGAAATACAGATATTTGTGTTAAAAATTACTCTGGTAAAAGCTTAAGTACTGATTCAACTTCTTTACTCAAGTAAGAGGGAAAAAGTACTCCAAAATGTACTTAAAGTAAGAAAGTAAAAGTAGCTCTTTGAAGGATGTTCATACCAGCTATTTCTGGTACCTTATGCTATATTAATGTAATAATAAAACAATATTATTACATGAGAATACAAAATTTATTTCAATCCATATTCTAATTTTAATTAATGCACTCAGCTTGAACAGTGTCATGTAAGACATGAGCAGAGAAAAAAGAAAAATAATTTAAAATTTTATTTGCTGTTACCTTCACCTAAATGCTTGGATTGGTCCTCCCCTAACATTGTTTGCAGTGGCTCAGTGTGGGGGAAAAGAATCACAACTCACATTAACTTCTACTGTGAGCTTCAGTAGACTTTCTTTGTGTGCAGGCTGTGATCAGCTGCTGCTGCTCTGAGGTTCACTCAGCTTTGTGGATTTACACAAGAAAATTCAGCAAGAACAAGATGTAACCCAGTATTTCACGAGCTATCTTGGCTGATTTCCATCCCCTTCACTGACAGTATACTGTTTATACTGTCTTTACACCAGCCAGTATACAGTTGGTATACTGACTAGTATACCAACTAAGGGGGATTTGAGTGAATGACTCTAAGCTTCATCAGCTTAAATTCAAACTAATCTCTTTTATGCTTGTTGCAACCTAACAATGACCATGAACACCACAGCCATGTGCACCAGTCCAACACAGACCTTTATTGTAAATTCACCACAGTACAGCAAACTGACCTGTTTATCCTGCACTAAACTGCAGTATTTTCATGCAACCTTTGAATAACACAAAGTTAGTTTACCTCAGTTTGTTTTGCAGGATGTTTCCCAATATGAAAAAAAGTCAACTTTACATCATGCACAGATCCAAGACTGGATTTAAAAATATAAGCTTTCATCAGATGGTAAATGGACTAGTTCTCATGTAGCACTTTTCTACTCTATCTGAGCACTCAGAGTGCTTATAATTGGGAACTGGTTCCACAGAAGAAGGACCTGAAAGCTGAAGGCTCTGCCTCCCATTCTACTTCTAGGAACCACAAGTAAGCCAGCAGTTTGAGAGTGAAGTGCTCTATTGGGGTGATATGGTACTCTGAGCTCTTTAAGATAAGATGGGGCCTGATTATTCAAGATGTTGTATGTGAGAAGAAGAATTTTAAATTATATTCTGGATTTAACAGGGAGCCAATGAAGAGAAGCCAATATGGGAGTCCCTGTCAGTACTCTAGCTGCAGTATTTTGGATCAGCTGAATGCTTTTCAGGGAGCTTTTAGGACAGCCGGATAATAATGAATTATAATAATGCAGCCTAGAAATAATAAATGCATGGATTAGCTTTTCAGCATAACTCTGAGACAAGATGTGTCTAATTTTAGAAATACTGCACAAATGCAAAAAAGCAGTCCTTCATATTTGCTTATTGGACATATCATGGTCAAAAATGACTCCAAGATTTCTCAGTGTTATTATAGGCCAAGGTAATGCCATCCAGAGAAAGTACCTGGTTAGACGCTACCAAGATTTGTAGGGCCGAGTACTATCACATCAGTTTGTAGAGACACGACAACTTAGAGTGTTAACACTGTATAATTAACTCATAATTCATATTTTACAGGTGGGAAAACACTGAAGAAAGGAAAGACTGCGACTGTGACTGGTGGTGTTGTATTCGATTAGTTGTTGAGATAGATTCTAGATGCTATGCAGAGCCTGTCAAAACAACACCTAAAAAAAAGGAGTGGCTGAAGCAAAGTTCAAATTGTATTTATCTTAATTAGGCAGCGTGCAGAGATGAGCAAAATCAACAGCAGTGAGCTGCAGGCTGCACCACAACATAGATGTATAACATTATCAAATCGTGTGTTGGCTCTCACTGCGGTATTGTATCACTTCCTGTTCCTGTTTCGGAGCACAGTGTTTTGCTGTCTGTTAGCTGTTAAATCTGTATAACTCGATCTGGATAACAACATATTTTAGTGTAATCTTCACCTACTTTAAATAGCATACTCTTTGCTGAATCACCTGTATTCACATTATTTGTTTTTAGAAATTCGCTAGCTTAGCTCAGCTAGTAGCTTAGCCCTTAGCCGACTCACTACCAGCATGGCTTCTTCTCCTGTCTCTCCTGCACTTTCCTGCTCTGGGTGTCACATGTTTAGTTACTCCTCGGCCTCCTTTACCAGTAACGGTACTTGTAATAAATGTAGTCTGTTTGTAGCTCTGGAGGCCAGGCATTCTGAATTGGAGACTCGGCTCCGCACCCTGGAAAATCCTGTATCTAGCCAGGCCCCTGTAGTGGGTGCGGACCATGGTAGCTTAGCCGCCGTTAGCTCCCCCCAACAGATCCCGAGCAACAGGGAAAACGGGCCGGCTGGGTGACTGTGAGGAGGAAGCGCAGTCCTAAGCAGAAGCCCCGGGTACACCACCAACCTGTTCACGTCTCTAACCGTTTTTCTCCACTCGGCGACACACCCGCCGAGGAACAAACTCTGGTTATTGGTGACTCTGTTTTGAGAAACGTGAAGCTAGAGACACCGGCGACCATAGTCAAATGTCTTCCAGGGGCCAGAGCAGGCGACATTCATGGAAATTTGAAACTGCTGGCTAAGGCTAATCGTAGATTTGGTAAGATCGTTATTCACGTCGGCAGTAATGACACCCGGTTACGCCAATCGGAGGTCACTAAAATTAATATTGACTCGGTGTGTAACTTTGCAAAAACCATGTCGGACTCTGTAGTTTTCTCTGGGCCCCTCCCCAATCAGACCAGGAGCGACATGTTTAGCCGCATGTTCTCCTTGAATCGCTGGCTGTCTGAGTGGTGTCCATAAAACGACGTGGGCTTCATAGATAATTGGCAAAGTTTCTGGGGAAAACCTGGTCTTGTTAGGAGAGACGGCATCCATCCCACTTTGGATGGAGCAGCTCTCATTTCTAGAAATCTGGCCAAATTTATTAACCCTCCTAAAACCTGACTACCCAGGGTTGAGACCAGGAAGCAGAGTTGCAGTCTTACACGCCTCTCTGCAGCTTCTCTCCTCCTGCCATCCCCCCAAAACCCCATCCCCATAGAGTCGGTGCCTGCTCCCAGACCACCAAAAACCAAAGCTAAAATCAGCAAAAAGCTATTTAAGCATAAAAATTCAAAAACAATAAATAATACAGCTTCATCAACTGCACCAAAAAAATAAAACAATTAAATGTGGATTATTAAACATTAGGTCTCTCTAATCCAAGTCCCTATTAGTAAATGATTTAATAATTGATCAACGTATTGATTTATTCTGCCTTACAGAAACCTGGTTACAGCAGGATGAATATGTTAGTTTAAATGAATCAACACCCCCGAGTCACAGTAACTGTCAGAATGCTCGAAGCACAGGTCGAGGAGGAGGATTAGCTGCAATCTTCAATTCCAGCTTATTAATTAATCAGAGACCCAGACAAAGTTTTCATTCTTTTGAAAGCCTGATTCTTAGTCTTGTCCATCCTAATTGGGAAAATCAAAAACCTGTTTTATTTGTTATTATCTATCGTCCACCTGGTCCTTACTCAGAGTTTCTGTCTGATTTCTCAGACTTTTTATCTGATTTAGTGCTCAGTTCAGATAAAATAATTATAGTGGGTGATTTTAACATCCATGTAGATGCTGAGAATGACAGCCTCAACACTGCATTTAATCTATTGTTAGATTCAATTGGCTTCTCTCTAAATGTAAAGGAGCCCACCCACCACTTTAATCATACTCTGGATCTTGTCCTAACATATGGCATAGAAACTGAAGACTTAACAGTATTCCCTGAAAGCCCCCTCCTGTCTGATCATTTCTTAGTAACATTTACGTTTACTTTAATGGATTACACAGCAGTGGGGAATAAGGTTTATTACAGTAGAAGTCTTTCTGAAAGTGCTGTAACTAAGTTTAAGGATCTAATTCCTTCATTGTTATGCTCTTCAGTGCCAACACAGTACAGAGCAGCTACCTAAACTCTGCTCCCAGTGAGGTCGATTATCTCGTCAATAGTTTTACATCCTCACTGCGTACGACTTTGGATACTGTGGCTCCTCTGAAAAGGAAAGCTTCAAATCAGAAGTGCCTGACTCCATGGTATAATTCACAAATGCACAGCTTAAAGCAGATAACCCGAAAGCTGGAGAGGGAATGGCGTCTCACTAAATTAGAAGATGCTCATTTAGCCTGGAAAAAGAGTTTGTTGCTCTATAAAAAAGCGCTCCGTAAAGCTAGGACATCTTACTATTCATCATTGATTGAAGAAAATAAGAACAACCCCAGGTTTCTTTTCAGCACTGTAGCCAGGCTGACAAAGAGTCAGAGCTCTGTAGAGCCAAGTATTCCTTTCACTTTGACTTCATAGATTTCTTTACAAATAAAATTTTAGACATTAGAGAAAAAATTATTCATAACCATCTCAAAGATTATTCTTCATGTTCGGCTGCTTTCAGCACTGCTGGTATTTGTTTAGACTCTTTTGCTCCAGTTCATCTTTCAGAGTAAACTTCAATAGTTACTTCCTCCAAACCAGCAACATGTTTATTAGATCCCATTCCTACTAGACTGTTCAAAGAAGTCTTTCCAATTATTGATGCTTCAATCTTAAAAATTATCAATCAATCTTTATTAGTTGGCTATGTACCACAGACCTTCAAGGTGGCTGTTATTAAACCGCTATTTAAAAAGCCATCACTTGACCCAGCTGTCTTAGCTAATTATAGGCCAATCTCCAACCTTCCTTTTCTCTCAAAGATTCTTGAAAGAGTAGTTGTAAAACAGCTAACTGATCATCTGCAGAGGAACGGTTTATTTGAAGAGTTTCAGTCAGGTTTCAGAATTCATCACAGTATAGAAACAGCATTAGTGAAGGTTACAAATGATCTTCTTACAGCCTCTGAGAGTGGACTCATCTCTGTACTTGTCCTGTTGGACCTCAGTGCAGCCTTCAGCTGATCCAAAATGCTGCAGCTAGAGTACTGACAGGGACTAGAAAGAGAGAGCAGATTTCTCCCATACTGGCTTCTCTTCATTGGCTCCCTGTTAAATCTAGATTAGAATTTAAAATTCTTCTCCTCACATACAAGGTCTTGAATAATCAGGCACCATCTTATCTCAAAGACCTCATAGTACCATATCACCCCAACAGAGCACTTCGCTCTCAGACTGCTGGCTTACTTGTGGTTCCTAGGATACTTAAGAGTAGAATGGGAGGCAGAGCCTTCAGCTTTCAGGCGCGTCTTCTGTGGAACCAGCTTCCAGCTTGGATTCGGGAGACAGACACCCTCTCTATTTTTAAGATTAGGCTTAAAACTTTCCTTTTTGATCAAGCTTTTAGTTAGGTCTGGATCAGGTGACCCTGAACCATCCCTTAGTTATGCTGCTATAGGCCTAGGCTGCTGGGGGGGTTCACATAATGCACTGTTTCTTTTCATTCACCTTATTTACTTTGTTTATACTCCACTCTGCATTTAATCATTTATTGATATTAATCTCTGGCTCTCTTCCACAGCATGTCTTTCTCTCCCCTCAGCCCAACCGGTCGCGGCAGATGACTGCCCCTCCCTGAGCCTGGTTCTGTTGGAGGTTTCTTCCTGTTAAAAGGGAGTTTTTCCTTTCCACTGTCGCCAAGTGCTTGCTCATAGGGGGTCGTTTTGACTGTTGGGTTTTCTCTGTATTATTGTAGGGTCTTTACCCACAATACAAAGCGCCTTGAGGGGACTGTTTGTTGTGATTTGGCGCTATATAAATAAAATTGAATTGAAAAATTGAATTGAATTGAATAACGATGATTTATCTGAAAGAAACTGATGATATTTCTGTGTCCTAGAGTCTGTTTGACTCTAGGTCACTTAAATATAAGTTGGTGAATTTGAATGAATTAAATGGTCCTTTGCAGATCATAACTTAGTCACATCAGTTTTGAAAGATCAAATATTTCTGTGTGATAAAAGATTCAGCCGATGACTTGGCTAATTTCATGTGAATTTCTTTCTTCAGTGTAGAAATCAGAAGGAAAAGGCCAACTGACAACTTGCTGGAGAATCATCAGATTTAAACATTTTTTAACATCATTCAACCGAGTAGCAGCTGCCTGTAAACGAATGGCTGTGTTTCAAAAGAAACTGCTACTAGTGCAATCAGGATAATTTTATGGCCAAAATATAATCAACTCTTTGCCAAAACTGGGGCTCAAACTCTGAAATAACACCAACTGAACTACTGAATGCTGGTCATATTTCACTATTTCAAGATTCATTCATGACCATTGTCTCCATGGGAACCTGGTCAAACACAGTTACCATTTCAAAATCCTTCAAAACCCCCATTTTCCTTTATTTGACCCATAATACACACATAAGGTTCAGTTCAAAACCATGAACAGCCTAATGTATAACATTTAGTGTGAACACACACACACACACACACACACACACACACACACAGCTCTTTGATACAGATGGATAAAAAGTGTGTATGTTGGCTACAGTAGTATTGATTAAGCTGTTAATCCACTGAGGTATTGATGTCACATACTTTGTCAGTGTACAAAGGACACACACACACACACACACAGCAGGCAGCAGGACCCTGGCATCACAGACAAAGCCTGATTAGGTATTCTGCACACACCCATAATATCTGTCACATCTGCAGTGATCAAAGTTTGCCGCAAACACACTGCACACTGGGGAGCTGCATTGCTCCATGTCCTGTCTCCCTTTTCAGTATATAAATGTATATTCAAAAAGCTGAATTTTCAATTATACACTTTTTAAAAGTTTTTATGGATATATTATGAAAATGATCAACTAGTGGAGTGTCAAATTCAGTTTTGCTCATGGGACACTGTAAAAAGAGCAACGCCTGTATTTTTTTTTCTTTTCTTTCTAACTATAGACGTAGCTCGTGGACTTTGTTCTAAACTAATCCGTAATTTTAGACGTTCTGAAAATCTTTTAAGCATTGAACTTTAATTATGTTCAGATATTGTTTGATAGCTAAGTCTTTAACCCACTGGATTGAGCTGATTCTGTAGTTTTGGCTTAGTTCAGTGGTATATTTAGCTTCACAGCATGGAATTAGAAGCAACTCTCCTGAGTGGTTATGGTTGTTCTCACTATGCATCTATATACTGTATGTATGCTGCATACATGCTTCTATGCTATCTGATGTATGCTTCGATGCTATCCCCATTGCTGCTGCAGTGGCATCATTTGGGACCAATGACCTCTGTGATTAAAATCCTGTTTACAGCTCCGCTGAGTTCTTCAAGATCCATCTGTAGCTATATGGGTTCCAGCTCTGTGTGTGTGTGTGTGTGTGTGTGTGTGTGTGTGTGTGTGTGTGTGTGTGTGTGTGTGTGTGTGTGTGTGTGTGTGTGTGTGTGTGTGTGTGTGTGTGTGTGTTTTCCCAGTGTCTGATTTAGGTCACACCTCCGCAATGTGGTTTATGTGTCTGAAGTGGTGGGTTTTTAGAGGGAGAGCACAAGAAGGAGAGACAGAAAGTGAGAGAATCAGTGTTACCATAGCAACCAAAGCACAGGGATGCTGAGAGCACAGGGCTTTGTCTTCACCCATATACTGTAGGACAGTTCTAGAGCATAGCCATCTGCACACACACATGCACACAGGGCCATCTGCAGTCCTGCATCCGGGCCAGCGAGGCGGAAGAACCGGGGCGCCTCCCTCCACGCCTAATTGCAAGAGTCATAGCAACCATTACACCCCATGGCATCATTACCATGGCAACCAGCCATCACCCATCATCATGCACCCCACATTGTATAATGCACATGCTCCCTGCATTCTCAGCTGATGCTTTTCTCTTTGTCTTTGTGTCCCACTCTGCTGCCTCAGCTTCTCCTCTGCATTACTGCATCTTTTCTTTGTTTGTTCCTGTTGATTTTAATTTCCTGAAAGGCAAAGGCAAATCCATCCCTCATCTACCTCCCACTTATTGTATAACATACACAGCAGGGATATGGGGGTGGAGGAGAAAGATAATTTAAGAAAGGGGGCACAAAGACAGGTTTGAGAGAGGACTAGACAGAGTTAGAAGGCAGCATATGTAGGCAGTAGGAAAACCTGGACTTCCTCACATGGAGGTGGAACAAGAACTCAAGTTAATACAGCATTTCCTCGTGTATTTGTGTATGCGCCTGTCTGCCACACTGTCTGCCTGTTTGTCTGTTAATCATTTGGTCACTGCTATCTGGCTAGATCTGTATCTCATCCAGCCCCCCCACCCCCCCATATTTCAATAATCAAGGAATGTGTTTGAGGAAATGGCAGTGTTTTATCAGCGAGGTCTGGTCAAACAGGACACACACGTATATACAATACACACTCAGGCATACCGCCTCCTCGTGTCATGCAAACCTGCCCATGGGGTCTATTGGTTTTAATAAAATATGGAATTCAGCATGTGAGTCCTCATGAGAATCAGGTGCAATGTCCTGAACATTCCCTCTCTCACACACAAACACACTTCCGAATGCATTGTGTAACGGCCAACCTCCTACAGAGGAAGAATAATCTGCCTCCATGCAAAAAGTGCTGTTATCTGTGTGGACTCACAAACCCTCACACACAATAGACTTCCACAACAGCCTGATTGTCACATGTCCTTTTGTTTAATATTTGACTTTCTTCCTTATTGTTTAGGCAGTGTTGTCTATTTTCTTTGTGTAGGTCAAATGTGTGTTTGACACTGTGTGGTAGGCGCGTGGTGTTGTTTTTTAAATTTTGTTTTTTTTTTTATGTTGAGCAGTTTCTCTTCCGGCCGTCTTTGTTCACTTCTCCTTTTGAAGAGTTTAAAGAGAGCATACAGTAGGATTTAGAGTGGGGCGATGACACATCTGTATGTTTTTGGGTTGAGTGCACACGTTCTGCTCAGAGGGCCTTAAGATGAGAAAGTGTGTGTGAATCTGTCTGAATCTACACATCTCCCGTTTTAAACTGCTTTTAAGAGGTAATTCACCCGTCAATTTACCAAGCCTATTGTTCACAGTAGTTGTGAGAGGAAGTATAGTATTGTGTTCAGGTAGAATCTGGACGACTAGGTGAATGGAGTAAAGTTCTTAAAACTGATGTCAAGTTGGATTTAATTTTTATTTACTGTTTAACTTAGAAGTAGCACATAGTTCATTAGTTACCTTTATGATGTTTTATGTGTTGAAGTTGCGATACCCACCAAAACTTCAACCTAAAAACACTAAAATGACTAAAATGTAGTTTGATTAAACAATCCCAACAAAGCAGATTTTCTTCACGGCATTCAAGACTATCAAATTACACTTGCAGGAATGTAGATTGTGGCTAACCTAGTTAATCTGTGTGTGTGTGTGTGAATATACTGTGTTTGGTTTAGGAAAGAGGGCTGCCTGTGTAGAGCATGCAGGAGACAACACACAGGAGACAACGCAGTCGCTTGCTCAGAGGCTCAAATGGACACTACACAGACTTTTAAGTAGGGAGCCAAATAAGTTTAACATCCAGTCTGACTGCAAGAAAGCTGCAGAGCCGCAGAGTATATGTGAAAACTGCTTTATTTTTCCTGTGTCAGAAAACATGGAAAAGTTAGTTCTATGTACGTGTACATGTAAAAAGTGGGACATGGCAGGTATTGGATGCAAATATCCATGCGCAGTTTTATGTCTTCCTCAGTTTTCTCATCAGTTTTTGCTTGTAGGACTCTAACACTGACTCCATTATGTGGGATCTTTTTTTTTATTTTACTGTCTTTACATTTACCATGCACAGCTTTAAGTCTCAATCTCTGATAGTCTCATATTTCAAAGCATTTGTTTGGCATTATTCATGTGCTTATTATTATTATTGTTATTTTTTTATTTCTTTCAGACAGTCAAAAGACTCTCTTAGATGAGCCTCTGAAGAGTAAAATTGGCAGGGCAAATGACTCAAACCTGCTAGATAGAGAAACTAATTGCTGTGTACGTTCTGTTAGTCAGACAGCACGTGCTGGCTTTTCAGACGTTTTTGACGCAGTGTCTCAAAGCATGTGTCTGTCTTTTCTCGCTTTAGATGCGTACAGATGCAGAGAAGAGATCTTTAGTGGAGAGCGGTCTGTCCTGGGATTCTGATGATAACAAACCCAGCCGCAAGAGCCAGGGCAGCAGCATCTATGAGACAGGAAGTCTCAAGTCTGAATCTGCCAATAAATGGAAAAAGACGCGGGCGCAAGGAGAAGGTCCGGAAGGAGGGAGGGGTGAGCTGAAGAAACCTCAAACCCTGGGTCAAGGAAATGTGTTGAAGAAAGGAAGAAACCCACCTGTGGGAGTAACGTCCCCAATCACGCACACCTCTCAGAGCGGGCTGAAAGTGGCAGGTGAGTGGAGAAACACACACACACACACACACACACACACGGTGATGCGCGTAATATATATAGTTTTACTTGAAATGGGTTCTTAACCTGAACAGGCTGACACATTTCTCAGGCCATCTTTTAATAGTCCTTTCTTTCTGGCAGTCTCTCACCCACACAGTCACAGACACACTCTGTGTCTCTGTCACACACTTTCATCCACAGCTGCAGCCCACCCTCTGGGCCTTTAGAAAGTGGTGCCATGTATCAAACGCCCATCACCACCCACACCCTTCCTGCCTGCCAGCCAACGACACACACTGACCAACACTGTTTTTTCTTCCTATAGCCTTTCCTATCCAAGCTTTATTTTTGTGTTGAACAGAGAGAATTTATAGTACTGAAATAAGGGCTTTTATAGAGCGTGTGTGTGTGCTTGTAGTAGTGTGTGTTAAGAGTGCAGACATGCCTGAGATTGTGCCAGCCTTAAAGAGCGTCACCCATCACACTTAACACACTCTCGCTGACACACAAAGAGCACAATGGTGGGGATTGTGCAGCTGCCTTTTAGGCACACCATCTGTGTGTTGTTTACGTACACACACACACACACACACACACACACAGACTTGCATACATACAGTACAGACAACCAAAAAAACAGGATATTAGTTGCAGTGTTATGTGCCAGTCCAGATAGCCAGAGGTCTGAGTAAACAGTCCTGTTTCTGTGGAACTGTCCTGTGTTTGCATTGCCAGCTGTTGAAATGACAGATATGCCAAACAAGTGTGTTGAACTCGCCTGTGATCTGTGTGCCAGGCTGTTATTGTTATTGATGTCAGCATTATGAATCTGCTATCATGGCTGCACAATGCACCACTGAGTTTGAGGCTGTAATAAATCAGGTGATGAAGTCAAGTGAAAACAGATTTGGGAAAAAGTTTTTCCTGCTTATACCAATAAGCAACAAAAACTTGCAGGGAAGCTCAAGGCTTTAGTCCCATGAGGAGGAATCATTCTTAGAGTTACACAGAACTCAGCTGGCAGGAAGCTTTGTGTCGTAGTGTGTGTGTCTCATTTGTTATGTGTCTTGTGGAATTGTAGGAGTCACAGAGTGTGTGACACCTGAAGAATTAACAATATATTGGGATGAACACTGTGATGTTGTATATTCCACATGTTCTACGTGTAGCACAGTAGTGACTTAAACATATTATCCATAAAACTGATTTAATATTACATGATATGTGCTCTGTTTACTTCTGTGTCTTCATATTGTAGGGGCTACATCTCTGAAAATACTGTCTTGAAGTTGTGAAACACTCAAGAGACAAATTTGTGAATTTGGGCTATAAAAGTAAAATTGTCTCCATGTGACTGATATTAAAAATGTAAATGTTTTTCCAAATAGAAATGAAGACTATACTTGGTGATATTATTTGGAGCCTCAATTAGTTCATAGGTGGCTTGTCCTCTGTTATCCTTGTGAGTTATGGTGTGGTACAATAGGCCCTCATAGTAATAACAATGATTTTGTGAACTGGTTTTTGTCAGCTGTCTTAGTCTGAGCACACTGCATATTTTCAAGTGTTCATCATTACTGTATGTTATCGCTGAGCTGTTGACAGGTCATATATCTTTTTCCTCAGTCACAGGAGACAAACTACAGCTAACATTTGCCAGCCTCTTACGCACACACAAATAACCACTGTATCTTAATAACATATACATGGTCACACATGGTCCTGGTGTTACAATTGATGAGAGACAATTTCAGCAGATTTGTCCAGTCTTGCAAAAAGGTGGTCTGTCCCCCTGGGAGAGTGGTAGGAATGATAGATGGGTATAGAAACCCACAATAATACTCCTAACGTGCACAGCATAGATATATCTTTATACTGTCTTTCCACTTCTTTCCCCTCTACCAAAGTGGCATTCAGTAGAAAAAGGGAAGGAGCATTTACATATGAGCCATTTTCCTTTAAGAGGCAGAGATGCCAGTTTTCTAAATTTTATAGAAAAAGATTTCTGTCTGCCAGTCTGCCTGAGTTTGAGCATTGTGCTCACATCTCCATATCTTCAGACGTGTTGGCCTCTTGT
This sequence comes from Archocentrus centrarchus, assembly GCF_007364275.1. NCBI lineage: Eukaryota > Metazoa > Chordata > Actinopteri > Cichliformes > Cichlidae > Archocentrus > Archocentrus centrarchus. The sequence goes on from NC_044352.1 coordinate 18,803,688, forward strand.
GCTGAGAAACGTAGTGATTCAGCGCCTCACCTACACACGTTGCTGTGTCAAGCTCTAAGCTTCACTGTCTGTACAGCCCGTGTGAGTAAATCAGGCTTCGTTTGTGTCAAAGTGAATACATTTGCCTGAGTTTTGTCCTCGTGCCTTACTGCCAGCAGTTTGTGCTTCTTTAGCTTAATGTTCATTGGACAGGCAACATTGTGGTACACAAGGGATCTAGCTTTTGACTTGACATGTAACCCAATTTTCACTTATGCGAACGAACCTCAAGCGTAATGTGCTGTCAGTGCTCCCTTTCTTTAAGATCCAATCACTAAGAACCACGAGTGTGTGTGGCATATATGTGTCTGGTCCTATGTGTGTGTCTTTTGCGGTTTTATAAATACTCTTAAGTGTCTCCAGATGTCCTCAGGCAGCATGCTGGTGGGTCTTATTCAACAGCGGTTCTTTGACTTTGTTAATGCCTTGTATATAAACCTCACATAACAACTCCCATTAGATGCACATTAAGAGAGTGTTGGTTGTGTGGACTTGTGTGGGTGGGTGGTGCATACAGTGCACATGTGTAATAGACTGTTATTCCCTTAATAACTTCCAAACAAGTCCAATTAATTTGCCAACTGGGAAATGTTCAGATGGGGACCTCGTTTCACTAAGTTACCTCTCCAACAACCATGCTGTACATGTTAATTTCACCACTTCATAGCTGTGACTTGCAGAAACGCACTGACTGGAAAGCTAAAAAAAAAAAAAAATACTGGAAAAAGGAAACTATTTCAGTTCTTCAGGATGGAAAAGGGGAGTAACTGCATGATAACAGCACGTATGAGGGTTAAACTTTCTGTGGATCTGGTCTACAAACCGTCTGCATGCTCAGACAGGGATTTCTTTTTATCAGCTGACAGTCAGACATTGTAGGCGTTTCGATAAGATATTGTCTCCTAATGTGGCAGGGTTAGTTTCAGTCATCATTTGACATTACTTCACACTTTTCAAGCTACTCATCAGGTAGTTTTTTTTCCCTTTTAGGTACAGTGAAGTCTGATGGGAAGCCCATGGATAAGTCCCGTTTAGCAGTGAAGACTTCAGGTCTTCAGCGCTCCTCTTCTGATGCTGGTAAAGACCATCGAAATGGCACTGGAGCTGGTGAGCAGCGTAAACCTCCATCTGGCTTAGTCAGGCCCTCAACTGGTGGAAACTTTGGCTTCAAGAAACCAAGCACAGCTACCAGTAATAGCACAAACAATTCCAGTCCACCCAGTGTAACAAGTACAGGTAGCAGTGGCATACCTAGCGGTTCTGCAACTGTGGGGAAAATTCCTAAAACATCGGGTATTCCTGTCAAGCCAGGCACTGGTGGTGGAGGGCGGAAAACAAGTCTTGATGTTTCAAGCAGTGATCAAAGTGGTTTTCTGTCTCCGAATGCCAGAACGTCTCTCCAGTACCGCTCTCTGCCTCGCCCCGCAAAAACAAGCACCCTGACTCTAACACGGCCGAGCTCAGCCCGCCCAGTGAGCAGCACCATGGACACAGGCTCTGGACTCATCAAACCCTCCATCACAGCACCTCAGGGCTCAAGGCTCAAAGAGCCCGCCTCTGGACTTGGAACAGGGTTGAGTAAGGCAGGAGGGCGTGGGATCCCAAGTCCTAGTCCTGTCAATCAAACAGACAGAGAGAAGGAGAAGGAGAGAGCCAAAGCTAAAGCTGTAGTTTCTGACTCTGAGTGTGGGGGTGGGTCTATGAAGGGAAGTCCTGCTCAGACCCCATCAGAGAACGGAGGGAAAGTACATGGGCTGAGACCTCCCAGCAGCGGCAAGGGCATGGATCTCCCATCACCCAACACACACAGGTATCAAAATTCATATGCTATAATTTCCGCACACTTTCAGATGCAAAATTAACTATAAATAAGCATTTACTTCAGCATTGTCTTTCTCTGTCTTTAGGTTGTCTGGGGTACGTAGCCTGGCAAAACCTCCATCGATGGCCCAGCTTGACAAGCTGAACTCAAACAGCCTGGAAGCAGAGGTTCAGGACACTCCATCTTCTAAGATTCCTCCTTACTCTAAGCTTCAAGACCTCTCTATTTCAGCAGGCAACTCCACTAGTTCTTGCCTGACACCCAGCCCTGCCCCTGTACTCAATGTGAACTCTTCAGCCTGCTTTTCCAGCTCCAGCATAGGGTTGGGACCTAGGCAGGTCACTTCCCTTGGGGTAGAAAGCAGGGAAGGGAGCACCTCTCCCCTGCTCTACCCTCGTATGTCTGGGTTGCATCGCAGCTTGGAGTCTCTGCCGCTCCAGATGAGTCTGGCCCCAGAGCCCCAGGAAAGAGAGGAGGATAAGAGGGGAGAGAATTTGATGAGAGGCTACACTTCCATAGAGTCCCGAGACAGAGAGAGACACGAGGACAGGGGCCAGCCCTCTAGCTGGACCTCTGGAAGTAAAGTCTCACTGACTTCCACAGACAGGTCAGTTCAATTCTACTCAGATATGATCTGCGTATGTACATGTACACTATATTGCCAAAAGTATTCACTCATCATTCCAATTATTGTTGAATCCAGGTGTTCCAAGGACTTCCATGGCCACAGGTTTATAAAAACCAAGCACTTAGGCATGCATACTGCTTCTACAAACATTTGTGAAAGAATGAGTCACTCTCAGGAGCTCAGTGAATTCCAAAGTGGTACTCTGATAGGATGCCACCTGTGCAACAAGTCGAGTCATGAAATTTCCTCACTACTAAACATTCCACAGTCAACGGTTAGTGGTATTATGACCAATTGGAAGCAATTGAGAACTATAGCAACTCAGCTAAAAAGTGGTAGGCAACGTAAAATCACAGAGCAGGGTCATCGAATGCTGAGGCGCATAGTGGACAGAGGTTGCCAACTTTCTGTAGAGTCAGTTGCTACAGACTTAATGTGGCCTTCAGATTAGCTCAAGAACAGTGTGTAGAGAACGTCACGGAATGGGTTTCCATGGCTGAGGAGCTGCATCCAAGTCTTATATCACCAAACACAATGCAAAATGATTGATGCAGCGGTGTGAAGCTCACCACCACTGGACTCTAGAGCAGTGGAGACGTGTTCTCTAGAGTGACGAATCATGCTTCTCCATCTGGCAATCTGATGGAAAAGTCTGTGTTTGGCTGTTGCCAGGAGAACGGCACTTTGCCAAGTGTAAAGTTGGGTGGAGGGATTGTTTTTCAGGAGTTGGGCTCAGCCCCTTAGGTCCAGTGAAAGGAACTCTAATGCTTCAGCATACCAAGACATTCTGAACAATTTCAAGCTTCCAACTTTGTGGGAACAGTTTGGGGATGGCCCCTTCCTGTTCCAACATGACTGCGCACCACTGCACAAAACAAGGTCCATAAAGACATGGATGAGCAAGTTTGGTGCAGAAGAACTTGACTGGCCTGCACAGAGTCCTGACTGCAACCCGATAGAACACCTTTGGGATGAATTAGAGAGGAGACTGCAAGCCAGGCCTTCTCGTCCAACATCAGTGTCTGACCTCACAATTGCAATTATGGAAGAATGGCCAAAAATTCCCATAAACACACTCTTAAACCTTGTGGAAAGCCTTCCCAGAAGAGCTGAAGCTGTTATAGCTGCAAAGGGTGGGCTGACATATTAAACCCTGTGGGTTGAGAATGGGATGTCACTCAAGTTCCTGTGCATGTGAAGGCAGATGAGCAAATACTTTTGGCAATATATAGTGTATATTCAGCCAAGTGTATTAAGGGGTTCCCATACAAGGCAGCTGTGTAGCTCCACCTTTTGGTCAGTTGAAGAAGTACACCAACTTCATTGATTGCTTAGTTTTTTCTGCACTGCATTCACACATTTTCCTCCCATTATTAAGCGAGCAGATGCTTTGTAGTGGTCATAGAGAAAAAGGTGTGAAGCATTTATAGAAATAAGGAACAACATGGTGAGGAGATCCTTAAAAAATGTATCACACATTTAAAAATGTTGAGGTTTAAGCTAACCCTATATAAACTAAAAATGTTGAGGTTTAAGCTAACCCTATATAAACTAACCCTGTCTGGATATGATAGTAACAACTCTTTCTGGAACTTAGTTGGTATTTTAAATCTAAAACCAGCAACAAATGAAGCTGAATGTGATGCAGAGCATAACAAATTGTTAGAAATCTAAAGACTGGGTGATAATTTGTTGCATTTATTTTTAATGAGAAGGATAAAAACTGCATTTTTATAAAACTCAGCCAACAAATGAAGTCAACAGTGCGCACACATACACACACACACAGAGGCTGAGGCATTGCTGGACTGTTATTACTACAGGGCTGTTATCAGTGTTATACTGGCCCTACTGACTGAAGTCATAATTACTAGCTGACACCACCCATCTTCCACTCTTACTGTGCTTCTTTGTGCCTGCTGCCTATTCTTGAGAGTATAATAACTCCCTGCACCAGTGGTTAACTAATGACACTGTTTAATCTCCCCCAGTTCTCACAGAGACAGAAACACACTTCCAAAGAAAGGTTTAAGGTAAGTGGGCATACAGCTTCATGCACAGTGTTTTAAATTTTAAACACACACACACACACACACACACACACACACACACACACACACACACACACACACACACACACACACACACACACACACACACAAGATGCTCTTTGGTTGACAGATTATGTGGATCCTGCCCACGGGGCTATAAAGCCTCATTTCTGCCACTCATTTCTCTCTCAATGAGTCTTACCATTTTTTGTGTTTTGGTGTTTGATGTTGAGCTGACTTTTACCATCACTGACACTGACTTAGTCCACTGAATTTAGTTTCAGTGGTGCCTCCCAGATCGAGGAGGAAGGGAAGGAGAAAGGAGAGAGGAGGCACTCTCATACTATTCTTAGTATGACGGACTCACTCACTCTTCCACTGCTGTCTTCACCCACCTCCCTGCCCCGCACCTCTAAGACATGCATGGGTGTGTATCTACACAAGCACACACACACACACTATTCAGTTAAATTCAGTTTTGTTTATATAGCTCCAAATCACAACAAACGGTTGCCTCAAGGCAACTGTTTGTTGTGATTTCCTGTGATTTCCTATGATTTCCTATTCATCAGTTAAATCAGCCTAGGCCTATTGCAGCATAACTAAGGGATGGTTCATGGTCACCTGATCCAGCCCAACTATAAGCTCTATCATAAAGGAAAGTTTTAAGCCTAATCTTAAAACTAAAGAGGGTGTCTGTCTCCTCAATCCAAATTGGGGAGCTGGTTCCACAGAAGAGGGGCCAAATGATATAACAATAAGTGCTGGATATTTACACATATGAATTTCTTTGTTGTATATTGCAGAGCACTGGTAACTCTTTTTCTTATAATAGTACCCAGTCCAGTCGGTGGACCACCGAGGATGACTCGTTCCAACAGCATCCCAACACATGATGCCTCTATGGAGCTGTATGGAGCATCACCTCTGGGCAGCACAGTATCACTGGCTGAACGTCCCCGCAGCATGGGAATGGTTCGCTCCGGATCCTTCAGGGACAGGGAGTCGAATGAAGATGGTGATTTTTCTGAATGTTTTTTATTTTGTTTATTTTTGTTTTTTTTTTTACTTCATCTCAGTGCTTATTGATTTATTGTGTTACTCTTGTTTATTAATTTACTCTCCAGTTCATGGGTCTGTTCTCTCCCTGGCATCCAACTCATCAAGTTACTCTTCGGTGAGTTTGGGCAGCATGCAGACTCAGGTAGCTACAGCTCAGTATATGGTGTGTGTGCATGTGGATGTATGTGGATACTGTGATGCTTTCCTCTTGTTTCACACTTTAAACACCTGAAGCTATGCCCTGTACCTTATTAGGCCCCACTCCTCTTGTCTCTGTGTCTTTCCTAACATCTTTACTTTTTATTCCCTGTGCTATCCAAGGCTGAGGAAAGGATTCAGGGAGAGGTAAGTGTTTTCTTTCCAACTCGTTCTTCCCAGCTGTTTTTTTTTCCTTTCCCATCCACTCTCATCTTTGTTGTCTGTGGGAGAACAAGTCTGGCAATCGTGTCATCTGCACCATCTACTCACTTGTGTAATGTCAGGTTTAGTGACCTTGGCTGTCTTATAGCTGAACATTCCTGCTTTTATTCACAGCAAATCCGCAAGCTGAGAAGAGAGTTGGAGTCATCCCAGGAGAAGGTTTCTAACTTAACCACACAGCTCACAGCAAACGTATGTACCTTCCTGTTCATCAGTTAAATCAGCGGTTTCCCTTTTGCATAAAGCTTAACTTTACAGCATACAGCATACAACAGCAAGGGGCTATTTTGACTTTGGCTGCAGGTTTCTGTGTCCCTGAGCTGACCTACATGGAACATATTTCTACACCATGACTTAATGCTTAATTTATGGTACTGTGTCCATTTGCATATGTATTTGCTGATGAAGAGCCCACAGAGAGGTGTTTTCAGCCAATGCAATACATGCTCCCGTCCAGTCTTCCAAAATCCCAGCTGCATGTTGCTTGATGTGGATAATACTGTGCATCAGTCAGCTGACTGATTGACAAGTGGGCCGGGACAGGGAAGGGAGAGACAGCGGAGTAGGAATGGGAGCACAGACAATAGTTGCAGTGGGAACTTTTCATTGTTTTAACACATGGTTTCACTTCAGCTCTTCTCTGCGGCTGGCTGATGGACCACCAACAGCATAAGTAAGAGTAGTCAACAGACCGTTTGTACCACATATTTTTGACATTGCCCCCATCAACAGACACTCTCTGCAGGTAGACGGACAGTCCGTAGCTCTCAATGGCCGTCCATCGCACTACCACCTCTGAACCATGATTTCCCCTAAAGGCAACTGAAGAATTACGAGTATCCCATCCCTGTAATTTTATACCCCAGCATTTGTCACTCATCCTCTCACGCCTCTATCCAGCTACCTTGAGGCTAAAGTATCTGATAATTGCAGAGGCAAATGGAGTTGCAGATGAACACAGAGTGATAGATGAGGTTTATTTAGCAGTTTCTTGTTACTGTGGCTTGCTATTGGTTGTTGCTAGTTTTTTTTTTTTTTTTGGCTGACACAGTTGCATATCTATTTAAGTAATTTTCCCTTCATAGAAAAGAGAACAGAGAAAGCGCCTGTGCCATGTCAGTCATAGATCATCTCTGTGCACTTTCAGAACATTTCTTACCTTTGCTAAACGTCCTCTCTAAAAAGCCACTTAGCTTCACTACACAGCGTCAGCATTTTCCACTTGTCCAACTGCAACAGTAAAATGCAGAAATTATGCATGGCTTCATGTGGGACACATATATCAATCTGTGTGTGTGTGTGTGTGTGTGTGTGTGTGTGTGTGTGTGTGTGTGTGTGTGTGTCTCCCCCTCTCACCTCCCCAAGATTTTTTTCATATTGTTTGACCTTATTATGTGAGGGCAGCGAATATGCAGAACAGATGCACAAAACACAGCATGATTATGTGCTGGATTAATGACTGGGCCGAATCCATTATTTTACTGTGTTAATACATTCTGTAAAGGAGAATAGAAAGTAATTTTCTCTTCGTCCTCTGGGCTAAATTGGGTGTGTGTGTGAGAAAGAGATTAGGGAGGAGGGGAATTTTGCACAGACGACATCCTGTTCAGCCTTTGTGCTTTATTCAGCTTTTTAGCACTTCTTAAATGGGGATAAAGGGTCAGACAAAATCTATCCAATCTGTCCCTCTGTGAATAATTTCTGCCATATCTGCTTTAAAAGATGTCAAATCAGTTATATAAATAAACACCAGGTTATCTACATTTTTGATACCCTGATATAGACCAACTTTAATGAAAAATTAAGGTTATACTAAACTGTTGTTTTTGCCTTTCATCTTTTCTAAGCAGGCAAACCTCGTGGCCGCCTTTGAGCAAAGTTTGACACTGATGACATCACGGCTGCAGAGTCTGTCACTAAGCCATGAACAGAAGGTAACATCACAGCCCCACTTTTAAGCACAAACAAACAAAAACCTGAACTCCAGCCGCACCATCACAAATTTCTCATGAGCACTCGGCTAAGAGCTAACATGGAGAGAGGTGACTTTGATCAAATCCTGCAGTGGAAGCTGAATGTAGGCTAGACGCCCCGGTGCAGTCCCGCAGGGTGACTCGGTGTGAGAGAAGGACAAAGGATCAATGAGTAAAAAAACTCTAAAGTCTGAATGATAAGCGTAACTCAAACAGTTTGCATGTGCACCTAAAGTAAACATCACATTCCTGCATTCTTTGGCCTTTGTGTGTGTTTTGGTGTAAAAGAATTGATCAGTGCCTGAGGTGTTTAGTGTGAGTGTGCATGTATATGTGAAGAGTCTTTCTCGGTGCTTCATGCCTTGCTGCTCCCTCTGAAAGCCCTGTCTAGACCACTCCAGAAAAGGTCTTTGTTGTTTGTGCCAGCGCACTGACCTGTGCAGCTCAGCCCGGAGCACAGACTCTTTAACCTTGAGGAGATGGGCCGGGCGGCTCCATTTAGAGTGGAGTGGAATCAACTTTAGCAGACAATAAGTAGCACTGTTGTTTTTGTCCTTTTGAACTTTTCACATTGCATTCGTTTGAGTTTAAGTGCATTGCTAAAAGCCCGCCCGCATTAAATATGGGTCTTTTATAAATTGGGGGGAAGAAACTACCTGTTCAAGAGTAATTTCATGAAAGTATTCATGATTTTTAAATTTAAACCTTATTTTGTTCATTTATTACAGTACAAAAACCCCAGTTGCAGTTGAAATGCAGTGAAATGAAAATGCACTATTTATGAATATTAAAAAACTGAAGCCATTGTCCTACTTAATGACTAGTCAGGTGCAAGCTGTCATTCAGCATAATTTTGCAAGCAGATACAAAGAGCTCTTTCCCAGACCAATTTTGTGACATTTATTTAATGTCTGTGCAGGATTCTGAGCTGATTGAGCTCCGGGAGACCATTGAGGCTCTGAAGGCCAAGAATGATGAAGCCCAGACTGTGATACAAGGAGCCTTAAACAACTCAGATAACCTCAAAGGTCTGTAGATTATCTAGGTAATCATTTTCTTTTCTCTCTTTCCACAGCAGTTAGTGTTTTGAATTTTTTTTCTTCTTTCCCCCCCCAGACATGCGTATTAGACGACAGAACTCATGTGAGAGCATCTCCAGTCTGAACAGTTTGACCAGCATGTCAAGCGTGGGTAGCTTGAAGGACCAAGATGCTAAGAAGAAGAAGAAAAAGAGCTGGGTAAGAGCTGTTTGCGAGACCATATTTTGTTCTCGCTGCATGGTTTGTGTCTGTGTTTGTTCTCCTTAATGAAAATGAAAAAGCGGCGTGGATGACGTATGACCAGTCTTTCCCTCCTTTGTGTTGTGTTATTCTGCTCTTTTAGGTCTTTGAGGTGAGTGCAGTCATTGCATTTCTATAAAACCTCTATTAATTTCCTGTCACACAGCATGATGGACCATCTAAAAGTGCAACACAGTCCTCGAGTACCCTCCATCTCTGCTGATTGACCTCCTGCTCTGCTGATTGGCTGCCTCTTCTGTGACCATTTAATTTGAATAGATAACTTTAATTCAGTTAGAGTGGCAAGCAGCAGACATGACGTTCTCTAAGAAGTGAAGTGCACAGCTTCATCATCAAGTTAATTTAATGCATTTTTCAATTATGTGACTCCTCTTTTACACTGTGCTTTATTGTTTTTATATTTATCCCTAAGTAAGAATATATAAGGTTTTTTTTCTTTTCTTTTTTTTTTAAAAACCATGTAACCCTTACTGACCCAGCGGCTAAATCTGGGTACTGAAAATGGACTGTAACTTGGACTAAGTTGCTGAAAATGACTGAAAGCTCAAAGGGATGGTTTGTCATTTTGAGAAAGTTGCTTTTTTTTGTTGTTTTTTGATTAACGCCTGCTGCCAGTTAGCTTAGCTTAAAACAAAGACTGCAGGCTGGAGGAAATGGCTAGCTTGGCTAAAGGTCTGTGTGGCTTACAAATGAGCAGATAATATCTTATTTATTTATTTTACATAAATACTAAAATATATAAATGACAGATTGGGGTTTTGTAGGCTACTATTTGCAACAAAAATATGACAAACTATTTCTTTATATTTAGCATGTGTCTCATTAACAATTCTAACTATTCTGTCGTTTTTCTTTGCCTGTTTCAAATGCAGTAATCAGAAGTCATTGTTTAACTTTCTGTTCTTCTGTTTCTGTGTAGCTGAGGAGCTCCTTCAACAAAGCATTCAGCATTAAGAAAGGCTCCAAAACCTACTCTGACATTGAGGAAATTGCCACCCCAGACTCCTCGGCTCCCAACTCCCCAAAGATGCCTCATGAAGGCGTAGAAGGAGGAGACTGCCAGCTGCCTTCCCTCAAAACCTCAGCTTCAGCCACATCTTCTGTGTAAGTACACAAACACCTACTCCACCACATAGCTCAGCTGTGAGATAGCAAGTTTTCACCTTGAGAACTTCTTATAAGAGCTCCTTGGCCTTTCCAGGATCATGGAAAGTACAGAAGAGGGAGACACTGAGGATAGCGCAGTATCAGAGCTACGCTCAGAGCTCTGGTTGAAAGAAAGGGCACTAACAGATATTCGACTAGAGGCCTTAGACTCTGCACATCAGCTGGAGCAGCTCCGAGAAGCCATGAAAAACATGCAGGTTTGTGTTGCCTGCTGTATGTGTCTTTGCTCAGTAACCTGTCTACCTGTAATCTGCAAAGGTGTGAGTGTTGCCATGGTTGTTTGTTAATACGATTTAAAGCTTTAATCTGCTGATGTTTCAGTCAACGGTGGAGAACCTGAAGGCAGAAAATGACCATTTAAAAACAGGAAGCCAGCTCCATCTCCCTGGCTCTGGCCCCACCTCCTCCACATCCCAACCTTCGGGCCTGGCCTCCCTCCTGGGGCCCTCTCTAAGGCAGCCGATGAGCATGTCCCTCACTAAATCTTTCAGCCTTAGTCTGAATGATTGTAAAGATCCAGGTCAGAGATCAACAGAACCTTACAATAATATTTAACACAATGTGCAGCATGCACCTACTCCTTGTTTCTTCCTCTCTTCCAGAAGTGTCTCAAGGTGACACGCTAAGCACTTCTTCTCAGCGTGAAGAAGTGTGTGCACGTGTGCTGGTCCATAGTGGAGACCAAACAGAGGTAAACACAAGACACTTTTAATAGTCACAATGTCCAATAATGTCAAGAGCTTTAAACTGGACAGCCTGGAAATGGTGCACCTGTGTCCTCTGTCTCTGTAGGACAGTAAACAGCAGCAGGAGTACTACCTGGGTTCAGTACTGATTAATGCGAGGACTGACTGGGCTTGTCTTGACTCCCTCATAGCTAAGACTTTCAAAGTAAGTCGTTTTTTTATAATTAGTGATTTAGTGACCTGGCTGTGATTTGCTTGCTTAATCTTTGTGCAGTTTAACATTTTATCCTTTGTTTAGGATTATTTAAATCAAGTGGACCCGACAGCCAGCTTGGGTCTGTCCTGTGATTCGCTGCACATGTACCAGCTTACCCAGGGCAAGCAGAGGGTAATTGGAGGGGACAAACCTCAAACCTCACCTTATCGATGTCTCGGCAATGGTTCCGCTCGCATCTTAGTCACCTTGAAAGGTTAGTTTTTCTTCCCATTGTCTTCCTCTACTTCCACTCACTCACAACAGGTCACAGTAAATGGCTGCCCCTCCCCAAACCTGCTTCTGCCAGAAGGTTCTTCCTCTTCAAACGTTTTTCTTTCCCATTGTCGTTAGGTGCTTGCTCATAGGAGGTCATCTGTTTGTTGGGGTTTTCTTTGTATTATTGTTGGGTCTTTACAATACAATATAAAGTGCCTTGAGGCGACTGTATATAAAAAACATTGTATATAAAACTAATAATACTAATAACATAATAATACTAATATGTTAACACTATAATAATAATAATTCTATATATTATTAGCAACCATTTTCTGAAGTTAATGAAATGCAACTTTCTACCTTTCAAATGCTGCTAGTCACTAGAACTCTTACAGATATTTTTTATTGTAATCTTAAGTCCTTGTTAGCAAAAATGTCCACGATCAGAAAATCAGATGCAAAAGGTCATTTTGTAAAAGTAAAATGGTTAGCTTTGGGGTCTTGGATGTCATAATGCTAATAAATAACAAGACAAAAATTGGACTTTGGCAATGCGGTGAAGGCATGTGATGGTTTACTTAGACCAACTAAGGTTATTTAAGTACTGGAACTAGTATAGGATAAGCCAATTGTAGATGCCATTTTCATGTGTTTATTGGTATTTTTATAGTAAATGCTACATCTTCTTGCTTGTCCTCTTCTCTGTGTCTGAAACTCTTCAGGTCTTAAAGAAAAATGTGTTGACTCACTGGTGTTTGAGACTCTGATTCCTAAGCCCATGATGCTGCACTACATCAGCCTCCTGATGAAGCACAGGCGTCTTGTTCTGTCTGGGCCCAGTGGGACAGGAAAGACTTACCTAGCTCAGCGTCTGGCCCACTACCTCCTGCAGCGCAGCCGGACTGACTCAGCCGAGGCTGGCCATGAGCTTGGTCTCCTGGGCCGCAGCCCTGCTGTCACCTTCAACATGCATCGTCAGTCACAGAAGGTACAATTTGATTGAGGGTTTTTATTGTCTTTTCTTCCACAGGCAAATATGATTTTATATCTGCAGAAATATGTGTTCACCTTTCTTTGCTTTCACAGGATTTGCAGTTGTATCTGTCAAATCTAGCAAATCAGATTGACAGAGAATGTGGAGGAGAACTTCCCCTGGTTGTTATCATAGATGACATTAGCGATTCAGCGGCCATCACTGAGCTTGTTAACGGAGCACTGACCTGCAAGTATCACAAATGGTGAGTCATCTTTTGAGTAGTTGTTTTATTTCACAAAAGAGTTAAAATATGATTTGATCATCAAAGATCAACGTGACTTCCTCTGCTGATGTTTCAGTCCGTACATAATTGGAACGACCAATCAGCCTGTGAAAATGACATCCAACCACAGTTTGCATCTTAGCTTCAGGTGAGCACAGGGTCAGATGAAGTATACACTGTTACTGTTTAACTCTTAAACACAAAAATTAAAAAAGAAAGTTCTCATATTGAATAAAACAAGTATTTCTTGTATATGGCCACAGGATGGTGATGTTCTCAAACAACGTTGAACCAGCAAATGGGTTTCTGCTGAGGTACTTGCACCGTAAAGCTGTGGAGGCCTACCAGGACGAGGAGCAGGACTTAGCACACCAGCAGGAACTCCTCCGTGTTCTTGACTGGATCCCTCAGCTCTGGTACCACCTGCACACGTTCCTAGAGAAGCACAGCACTTCAGACTTCCTCATAGGTAAGATATTAGTAGAGATAGTCTGCAAAGCCTGACTCTGGGACTTGGGACAGAGTTATCATCATAATGTCATTATGATAAAGATGGGAACTTAACGGGAACCATTACCTCCCCCAGGTCCCTGCTTCTTCCTGTCATGCCCAGTATCAGTGACAGAGTTCAGGCAGTGGTTCATTGACTTGTGGAACCACTCTATCATACCATACTTGCAGGAGGGAGCCAAAGATGGCATAAAGGTGAACACACGTAATCTCCAAAATATAACAGTAGTGAAAACACCAACCAAGAATCATCTCTATAATAATACTGTTTTCCTGTGGAATTGTCTTTTCCTGTTAGGTCCATGGGCATAAAGCAGTATGGGAGGATCCAGTGGAATGGGTCAGAGGCACGCTCCCTTGGCCCAATGCACAGCAGGACCAGTCCAGGCTCTTTCACCTACCTCCTCCCAGCATAGGCCCACTCAGTGAGGAGAAGAAGCCTCCTAAAGACACACCTCCACCCAGCACACTGGAGTCAGACCCACTGGTAAGTGAGCCCTTTTGTCCTGAGATGAAAAATGCATTTCTGTCCAGCTTGAGCTGCTAAGATTGGAGAACACTGGTGGTGATACATACAAAATTGACATTGTTTCAATAAGCACATGAATCAATAATTGCCCCTGGTGCAACAAAGTTTATGTTACGAGGGTTTTGAAGAATGTGGAGTCTGCAACCCACAGAAATATTTAAAACTCCTAATAAATGTAAATATGGCTATCAGTGCTAACTTCTCAATAAATACACTGAATTTCCCGTGATTACCTCAATAAAAGCCACATTTCTTCAACTGAATTCTTTTATTGTGACACATTTCAAGTAAGAATTGTGTTTTTAGCATTAGAAAAATGAGGCTGATCATATGCATGCAGTTTTTTTTCATATGCACACAAAGTTATACAATTATGGCAGTTCTGAACTAGCAGTTATATTTAAATCCATAGAAAACCATAGGGAAAATAAGATGTATAAATAACATGTAGTCATTTTCTGTGTGGTTAACTCTTCTTCTGTGTCTGCTCCTGCTACACAGATGGCCATGCTGCTGAAGCTCCAGGAGTCAGCCAACTGTATAGAGTCTCCAGAGAGGGAAGGCAGTCTTGATCCCACTCTGCAGGCTGCACTCTGAGTAGATTGTCAATAAAGCTAAGAAACTGTTGACTCTAATTAAAGGCTTTCGCAAATGCAGTCCAAATGAGAATTCAAAGACTCCAGAATGAACTTTAATGTGTGCTCAGTGAGCAGTTACAAATCTAATTGTAAAGAATCTACACAGAGAGAGAGAAGGATTTTGGACAATGGACAGTGGGTTTGGGCTTCCCAGCTATCGTAACATTGGAAAGACAGTGAAACTGCTTTGACAGGAAGCTGTGATCATCACGACAGGGAAAGACGGTGTCTCTTCTTCCTTCAGCTCTCTCAGCTGGTATCAGATGGGTTCTTGAATCTGCAAGTGCATGGTGACCGGAATAGTATAAAACAAAATATTATCTATAACCCCGCTGAATATTTGTTCCCTTTATTTTGTTTTTAACTGCAGCAACCTTCATGACAACTATTGGTGCTTATTGGTTTATTTTGGAGGCACATACGACCTTTCAGGAAAACAAACCACAGAGTAACAAGAGTCTGATCACTCCCCAAGAAGTAGGGCCAGCACTTGACAACGGCCAAAATGCACTTTATTTTTTACTTGTAATAATTGGGATTTAGGAGGCCGTGTCAGTGACTGTGTATCAAATGGGGGGGTCAGTTTGGCCAAATCATGCAGTTCATTAGTAAATCCTGCAGATGGCAGCATCTATTGAGTCCTGCCTCCTCTTCATGGTGCGCTTTCAGTCTCACTAAAGGTGCTTGGTAGACTATAACACACACTCAAAACCACAACTATAAAAATGGCCTTGAATGTTTTCTTCTTTTCCGGTTCTGCCATTTTTGTTATTTACTGAATATCAGAACTGTGAAGCTGTAAAGAGCAACATGCATGGGGTAAAAAAAATGAAATGAATAATGAATCGCTTTTAGGTTGAGTCTGTAAAGAAAATGTCATTATCTGTGGACTCAGTAACCGATGTTATACTGATATTATAACCACAGGAAGTCAATGTACTGAATTATAAACACGCAGAGAAGAAAAAAAAACACAACCTGCTTGTTTATTGAGCACCGTTTCTGGCTATGCTTGTGTGTACTCTGTATTTACATATGAGTTTTAAAACACAAACTTCTCTTGTAATAGCTGAGGATACAGCTCTCAAAGTCTTGATTTTGTAGGATTTTTGTACTGATTCATCTGCAGCGATCGCCTGTAAGCGATATTTATCACCTGTGTGTGCCCAACATGCCATGGAGTTTGAGAGGGGCTGAGAGCACGGTGCATTTTCATTCATCATCCCACAAACAGAAGCAGAGAACATTAGCCAAAAAATAAAAAATAGCTGTAACAGTTTCCTTCCTCTTTATTTAACTTACATTTTTGATAAAAAAGATGTTCTTCAAAATTATTATCAGTTTCCTTTTTACACAGTTTGAGTTACAGTAAGACTGGAAGTGAATTTTTAATGCGACTTCCTCCCATTTCTTTTTATCATTGGATTGAGATGTTAGAGGAAGTAGATAACAGTATTTATTGTTCAAATCTTGACTGTTAACTGCTTGAAAGCAAGAAAGTATAAAGAGCGGTGTAAGAGGAGGAAACTGTAGCTTGTAGGGATACTCTTAAACCCCTCAGCTTGACCCTGAAGTACCTCAGACTGCCATATTCTGCCCCGATGTTCCTCTACTGCTGTAAAGTAGAGGCACAATGCCTAAGTCTATCTGTGCCTGAAACACAATTTGGCCTCAAGCTGCTTTGTCCTACCACACAGAGGCCTCGATTTAGAGGAAACATCATGAGTTCCTCTGACCTACTCTGATGTCAATGTCATGTCATCACCTTAATGCCCAAATTTGGGTGTAGAGTGGGTTATCGATCTGGACCTTTGACGGGTAGTCATCGTGACGAGCTGTTAGTTAAGATGACGCATGTCAGTAAACTGCAGTGAATGAGAATGTGTATCATGACTAGGCTGCTTTGCACGATTTTGACACCATTTTAAACTTGTGTGTGAAGGTCTTGTCATCACTGAGGAGTTGCCTGAGAAGTGGAAAGCTGGCTGTGTAATGTTGATGCATGTACCCCTGGTGTGTTCCCAAAGTTTTCTTTCATTGGACCTACCACACTTAAACCTTATCATGGGAGGGATTTTTAAATAACTGGATATCTTCCTGTTTTCACATTGTTTTTAAGAGCAGACATTGTTTTTCTTTCTTATGCAAATATTTGTAAAGATGATTTTTTTTTCCTCTTTTGTACATGACATCCCTATTGTAAACAATGTAAATAGTCACTGCATCTGCGACAACAATCACTTTAAGAGAGATCTAAGAGAGAGAGTTTGGCCCGCATATGCAGAAAATGAGCATCCTCTGTGGTTGTATTGTCTTCCTCCAGTAGGAAGGAGCACTTAGCTTAAAAGTGGGCTCAATAAAGGTTGTATGGCATGTCTCTATAACCACATTAAATTCCATATGTCTAACATTGAGCAATTGTTACAATAAAGTCAGGCCATTCATCACATCACCACCTGTCGTTTACCTGTTGTTTGTTTATAATCCACTGGGGGCGCTAATGGGCCACTGATGTCAATTAAGTTGAATGATGTATTTAGAACGTCTCAATTGTAAGTTTGATTACCAGCAAATGTGTTACTTTCTTTAAAATGAGCCGTTTTTTCTTCAAGTTACTTTGCTTAGTTTATCTGTTCCCATACAAGGAAGATGTGGCTTAAGTGGGTAGGCGGGTGTAGAAGGCATGGAATGGGTGGAGCAGCCCACCAGCTCTTACTATATATATTACCTAAGACTCCTCTAGGCTCCTCGTCCCGAGGACTTGGAAGTGTTTCAGCAAGATGCCGGGAAAGCCTGCGCCTATCAAGAAGTCCCCTGCCAAGAAGGCTGCAGAGAGCGCACCTGAGCGCACCGCAGAGGCTCCACCTGCTGAAGCTGCACCTGCCGAAGCTCCTCCAGCCGAGGCAGCTCCCGCAGCCGAGGTGGAAACAGCGGCAGCCACCCCGGCAGAAGACACCCCCGCTGCTGAAGGAAATGCTCCGGGTACTTTAATGAGCATTAAAACTTTTTTTTTTTTTTTTTGGCAAAAAAGGAATGTCATTCCAAGCTAACCTTACTAACCCTGACTATGCGAGGGTAGCTCTTAGCTTTGATTTAATTAAGATCATACGCAGAAGGCCCATGCATTTTTTCATCAAGGTTATACAGCAGACCTTTTTTGCATTATGCAGATAGCGTTCAAACCCAGTGATTCAACATGAAGCTGAAAAATTCGGTGTAATGCAACAGTATTACAAAGTGCCTCCATAAACTGTTAGAAGTGACGCAGAGCAATTCAGTGTTATTTTTAGTAACGAGTTATCTTGAGCAAGGCTACCATAATTTACAGTATCTAAAATCTAGCAGAGGACCAGACTGAACATTCAAAGTGCAACCTCTTGGGATGATATGTAAAAATTGTGCTTTTGCCCTGACGGATGTTTTCCTGACATTTGATCAGGACATCTTGTTGCATCAACTAATCCCTTTAGGCAACACTTTGTAAGCCACTGGGAGCTGAGGAGACCAGCTGCTGTAGTTTTAATAGGTTTAAAGGCGAAATGGTTTCTCATTCCCATTGCTTGTTGCAGGATTTCAGCTGCTCAGCAAATTAGGATTCCTTTGTCCTATTTTTTGTTTCATATGTTTTAAGTGGGTGACAGGTGTGAACTGCAGGCATGGCCATTTGGAACCCTTTAATACAGACCTATGCTGTTGTAATATGTTCAGAATGTGGTTTGGGATTACCTTGCTGATATAAGCAAGGCTTTCCTCTAAAATGATGTAGTCTGGATGGCAGCATATGTTGCTCCAAACCTGTGTACTTTTAAGATATGTTCATAATTTCCCCCCAAAAAAACCCTCAAATCCCAGTCCAACCGGCCACAGGCTAGATCTTGCACTCTTCTTTGCATGGTAGACTTAGCTTGAATTTTGTGGGTGTGGTGACAAACTGTGTGCTCTGGCAGTGTTTTTTTTTTTTTAAATATATAAATATTTCTTTACTTACCTCTGCAACAGAAGTGTCTATTTTTTAACACTCAAAGATCATGGGCATTAAGCTGTAAACCCCACCGCTTGAAGCCTTTAGCCTTTGTGCAGATTGACACTAAAGCTAATGCATCACAAATTACAGTCTAAAACAGGCATAAAGTGAAGTATGTGCATAATCTTGGTGCTACTCATAAGTGGTTGAAGCTTTGGAGATTAGGTCAGAATGGAATAACAAAGATAACTTCATGACTAAAAAACTTTTTTGTTTGTTTGTTTTTTCCTGGAGCTACTGTGGATCTTCCAGCATGTTTCTAACAGTTAATCATTCGCTTCTACAACAACTGTACTGATATTAATGACCAAGTTATGCCCATTGATTCAATTACCTAACACCCAAGATCCACATGTTGCACGAACTGTAAAAGAACAAAGTGCAAACATGCATGGGACTAATTTGTACAGTCAAAACATTGTTCTTGTCTTCTCTCAATCTGTAAATACACAATAGGAGACATTTCTCTTTTCTGGTGGGAATTTTCTGTTCACCAGACTTTAGTGTGGGGGGAGAGCAGAGGCTTTGGTGGAATTCTTGACGTGATTTTTGGCTTCTAACCTTTGCACGTAGTCCCTAACCTTAGCCAATGGCAAAATGACAGAAAACAGAACAGATTCAACAACTACTGAAGGTAAACTTGCACCACAAGTGGTCCACACATATACACAAGCTGTCATGCAAGATGTGTGTTTGTTTTCCACTGTGCTCTGCATTTTCATCTTTTATCTTTCTTAACCTATGAGGTTTCTCTTTGTGGACATGTATCGCTCACTTGCTCAAGTGTCTCTAAACCTGCCGTTGAGAGATTGTGTTTTTTTTTTTTTTTTTTTGTTTTTTTTTACTCTTAGATCTGTGAATTCACAAAGCTGTCCTCCCACTGGTCCGTCCTGCTGCTTGCTTCAATAGAGTATACAGTCATGTGAAAAAGAAATCTTTCATGGAGCTCTTTGCAGCTCTGTGAAAAGGTACACCATTACTGCTTCTATAGGAATTAAGAGAGCTAATTAAATGCACTTGATTAACTGGTCATCAGCAAGTGTGACGACTTACACAAAAGCATGACCCCAAGGATCCCTCAGATCCAGTAGGCTGCAGTTAATGTATTAAATGTATAATTAGAAAAAGACTAAACAAGCACGGCTTGTTAGGAAGGGCTGCCAGGTGAAAGCCTCTAAAAAGAAGATGGCAGCACGGCTCAGGTTTGCTAGGTTGCATCTTAACAAACCACAAGACCTTTGGACCAGTGTCCTTTGGACAGACGAGACCAAAGTGGAGATGTTTGGACAGCATGTCACCACAAACACCTCATACCAACTGTCAAGCACAGTGGCGAAGGGATGATGATTTTGGTTTGTTTTGTAGCCATGGGACCTGGACACATTGAGGTCAGTGAGTCAACCATGAACTCCTCTGTATACCAAAGTATTCTTGAGTCAACTGTAAGGCCATCTGTGCTTAGCCAAAACTGGGCCATGAAGCAGGACAATGATCCCAAGCACAGCAGCAGAATGGCTCAAAAAGAAAAGATGCAAGGTGCTGCAATGGCCCAGTCAAAGTCTAGACTGCACCCCGAATAAAATGCTGGGGCAGGATCTTAAAGAGAGCTGTACATAACTTAATGGCCACAAACCTCAATGAAGTGAAGCTATGTAAAGAAGAGTGGGACAAAATTCCTAAACAACAGACTAATAGTCATACAGAAAATGATTACTTGCTGCTGAAGGTGGTTCTATATGCTACTGAATCATGAGGTATACTTAGTTTTCACAGAGTCCCGTGAAAACTTTCTTTTTCACGACTGTAAGTCAAAATGCAGAGAAATTGATTACCTGCACGAATAATGTCAAATTGTACATAACTAACTCGCTTCCCTAATGCCATTTTAATGCTAGCTGCTGCTCCCGCTGCTGAAGATGGTGCTGCTGCTCCAGCTGCAGATGCTCCGGCAGACGGTAAACATAAACCATCGCATACTACAAGACTAGTTACAAAGTACTGCAAACAGTGATTATTACATTATTGAAAATAAGTGCTTCCCATCATGATTTTCCCAGGCTGTGAGAAGTTGTGGATTCTTCACAAGACTTTAACCTCCTGATAGCTTTTCCTCTGCAGTTTTTATCAACGTTTTAGACAGTTACATGATTGAATGCCACTATATGGGAATTATGCTTTGGCTATGCTCATGTTTGTTTATGAAAATGTGAATATCCTACTTTTTTAATGCTAGCTGCTCCAGCAGAACCTGCTGTAGTTGAGGAGCCACCCAAGGCCCCCACACCACCACCTCCTGCAGGTAACGCTAACATCTGGTTCTGCTTTGTGTACCCAGTAAGAAAGATTATGACAGGGCCTAATTGAGCATCTGTCTCCTAAAACCAGTAATATTCAGCTCATGTACCTTGTATGGAAAGAAAGAAAGATTCTTATTTGGAAATTTTCAGAATTTTCCTTTAAACTAAATCTTGTATCAAGATAGTGACTGTTTTTCTAAATGCTGATGAATTGAGAAAAATCTTACATAATAATCATCATTGACATGGTAGAATGTAAAGTGCCTGTGTAATTATCCCATTATGTGTGTATTTTT
This sequence comes from Archocentrus centrarchus, assembly GCF_007364275.1. Taxonomy (NCBI): domain Eukaryota; kingdom Metazoa; phylum Chordata; class Actinopteri; order Cichliformes; family Cichlidae; genus Archocentrus; species Archocentrus centrarchus. Next base: position 18,824,865 of record NC_044352.1, read on the forward strand.
AGTGTTATTTAAGCTCCTCTTTGCGTTGTCTATTTAAAGAATGCTTTATCAATCTGCACTGCACTAAACTTCTCACAGTCCCCACCAGCGCTCCTTTGGATGTATCTGTAGAGGATGTTAATGACTCCAGTCTCACCATTAAGTGGAAGACACCAGAGACTATCGGAGACTTAGGCCTGGACGGATACACCGTCGAGTACTGCAAGGATGGAAGTAAGTCTGCATATGTGTGTGCGTGTATGTATGTGAGAGTGTGTAAAGCTGCACCTGTCCCCAGAGTGTCAGAGGGCAAATATACTCATTGCTAGGTCCGGGCCGTATACGGCAGACATCAGTTCACCGGCTGTCGCTGTATCTCCTGACACCACTTTTAGAAGCGCTCATTTGCTCAGATGACAGCATGCCTTCTGAGATTTCATCGTGTTGGCCAAAGTGTACTTCTTATGGGCAGGTTGTTTGTAAACTTGTGTCGACAGGTGATAAACCACTTAACGTTTCCCAGTAAAGGGTGTTTAAACATTTGGGAAATTAAGAAAAAAAAAAACTCATATCAGGAGGAAACGCTGGATAATTTGAACTCTTTTCAAGCTATGGAAAAGTGACCCTAAAAGCCTCTCTCTAACACAGATTCTGGGTTTCCCAACAGCATCAGACTGGGTTGTAGCTAATGAACAGCTGACCCCAGCTAACCGGTACTGCATCAAGAATCTGAACGCAGGTGACCTGCTGCGTGTGCGTGTGGTGGCTGTAAACCCAGGTGGCCGCAGTGAACCTGGAACACTCGCTGCGCCTGTGCCAATCCGCGAAATTGTCGGTGAGTAGGAACCAATGTCATTATTGCAAGTGCGCAACAGACGACATGTAATAAAGGGTCTTCTCAAAGAAAACCACTGTGTTTAAAGAAAGCTGAAGTAAGCACTCCTAACTTCACTTACAAGCTATTCTTTATAGAAAGTGGCAAACACACCCTAAAAGTGTATGATGTTCTTGTAATTCATACAAATCTTCTTAAAGCCTTTGTTGGTATGTTCCCATCACATTCTTCTTTTTGGAGAAGGAACCAGAGATGCTAATGAAGGATATAATAAGAATTTCTATTTTACAGTGCAAATTTACTAACTGTGCACAAGAAGTCCTATACCAGATCTCTACAGCTAAGCTTTTCACTGCTGTGAAGCCACCTGGTAAAATGACTGTCTCCAACTCTTTATCAGGAGCTCTATCATAGTTGTAACTTATGACCTATCCTTCAAATACTCATGTTACAACCAGTGAGGTAGAGGTGGTATTAACTGCGGGTGCCTCAGACGGATTGCACAGATGCAGGCACATAAATCGCGAAGGTGCTGACAAGGCCTTTCATTAGCTGTAAGTCATGCTTTCATTTGCATGTACGCACATCTTCAGTCAAGACTGCCGGCTGGTACACTGCCAATTTACAAAATGTTCCTGTAATTTTAGACATAGATAAGAATATAGCTAAATTAAAAAAAAAAAAAAAAAAGACTGTAAATGCACTTCCATAAAATGTCATTATTTGTGTGTGTTCACAATAAAAACTGTTAAAATACACTTGGACAATCTAAGGCGATTACATGAAGTGTTAAGTTTGCACTGTTGTACCCCTAGGGCAGGGTTCCTCAAGTCCAGGCCTCAAGGGCCAGTGTCCTGCAACTTTTAGATGTGTCTCTGCTTCAACACACCTGAGTCAAATATAGAAGTCATTAGCAGGACTCATACTGAGGAGGTAATTCAGCCATTTGATTCAGGTGTGTTGGATCAGAGACACATCTAAAACCTGCAGGAGGCCCTTGTGGCCTGGACTTGAGGATCCCTGCCCTAGAGGTATGTACAGTTAAACAAATATTAAATCATTTAGCACAAATAATTTTTTTTAAAAAGGGAACCACCTTGTCAGTGCAGAAATGCTATTTTATGTCTATCAAATTTTTTTTTTTTTTTTTTTTGTTTTGTTTTTTTTACTCTTTTTCATAGATTCAGCTAAAGAAATGGGGCAAATTATGTGTTTTTGCAACAAGCTCCTAGTAACAAAGTGCCTAAAGATACTATATTAAGTCGGTTCTTTGCTAAGTTGTCTGTTGTGTAGACACAACATTGGTTCACTGTTTGATTTAGGTGCCTTTTTAGTACTTGAATGATTTATAGGTCAGTATTAATGCTCCACAGCATGTCTTTTCTCTCCCCTCAGCCCAACCGGTCGCGGCAGATGACTGCCCCTCCCTGAGCCTGGTTCTGCTGGAGGTTTCTTCCTGTTAAAAGGGAGTTTTTCCTTCCCACTGTCGCCAAGTGCTTGCTCATAGGGGGTCGTTTTGACTGTTGGGTTTTCTCTGTATTATTGTAGGGTCTTTACCCACAATACAAAGCGCCTTGAGGTGACAGTTTGTTGTGATTTGGCGCTATATAAATAAAATTGAATTGAATTGAATTATTAAGTGGCTTAACAAACAAAACAAAAAGAAAACATTACTCTGAAAACGGTCAAGTACAGTAACAGCACCTGGACTGAAAATGAGTGAAAAGCATATTAGAACTATCACCATGTGAAAATGCTGAAGTTAGCATTTGACTCAAAACCCTACTGTGCTCAAGCAGAGCACAAAATCAAACAAATACTACAGTAACTGTAGAGGCTGCCTAGTTCTATATAAGTAATAATGAATGCAACATTTTTTGTGCTGTATTTATAATTGCGTCAACAACTATTCTTTCCCCTTAGACCAATGCATTGCTGTTAAAAGCTGCTGGAAAAATCTGGACATTCTGGCTGATGTTTATTATGACCTAACTGTTGCTTGACTGGTATGCTGTGCTGGTGTGCATTAAAAAGTGCAGCTCCAAAGTACACAGGCACTCTCTGTTCACCACACTTTCAAAACACCCACAACACTTGTGTATTTTTGTTTGTTTAAACCACAGTTGGTTTAGTTGCTGTAGTTGTGATTTTCCGTCCTCACACTGACGTAGTGCCCCAGTTATTCACGTTCAGAAAGACAGCTTACTGACTCGAGGCGTATTTCCTGGTTGGCGAAACATGAGCCTAATTGATGGATTCTGGGTGGCTTGTTGGGGTTACATTCAGCTGTGTGTTAGTCACAAGCTCTCCAGGCCAGACACCCATCCACACATTCAAGCTTTAGATGAAGACATGCTGTCCTGCATATGCTGAAAGCCCCCTACAAAGACACTTTATCCAGAGACAATGGCAGATTATAGATTGCTTGCAGGGGGGACTTGCTGGCTGCTGGATGCCATAATGCCAGCAACACTTCTGGACATTGCTAGGAAGTGTGCTGATTAGCAAGGATTAGTATTTGAGCCAAATCTGGAGACAGCCCTGATCTATTTGGGAATTGATTGTTCCAGATGCAAGATCCCATCCTGAGTAGCAGTGATATGGTGACAAATGTAAGGACAGGAGGGCAAGATACCAGGTTAGATTTAGTGCATCAGATGGGACATTGTTATGGCTTGAAGAAGATGGAGGTTGATGGGGTATGAGATGGGAGGACAGTTTGAGCGGATGAGGAGAAACAGGCTGCAGCGGGGTGAATGAGGTGAGGGAGAGCAGAAGCTTGGTGGTTTGATTTATCCTCTAAGCCTAGAGAGCTTTTCAGACATTTGCTGCTTATGCAGAAACATGTGAGAGATGCTGTTCCTGATACTTAGCACTTGCCACGAAGGAAACCATCCGCCAGAGAGCCCGGCTAGATGACACGCAAAGTCCCAGTGACGATGCAAGTTCACCTGTTTGATTTTATATTCACAGCAGGCGTATACAAGCAGTTGTTGCAGTTGTGATGTGATGTTGCAACTCTCAACTCAAAGTGTTGACATGTATTTTGTGGTTTCTTTGGCCATGACATGAGGGGTAATGTGTCAGTTTTCTTGTCACTAAAGCTATTTTAGGAGCTGCTGGTTTCAGGTTAATTTGATGCTGTATCAAGTCTACTTACACAACCGTTGTCTAGTTACATCAGAATAAACAAACATCCATCTAATTTTTTTTGTGTTTTTGAGGAACCATTACATTGAAAAATCAATTCAGTGTTTGATTGTATACCATTCACACACATCACTTTCTTTTGTTTTGTCCAATTAACGCCCCATTTTCAGGGTACTTGAACTGTTGCAACTGTAAATCATACATTACAATAATCGTCTTTTCTAAAGTTAAATACACCTTGATACCATCAGCTCCTCTATTAAAGCTATTAGGATTATTTTTCTCAGTTCTAGGTTTGTATGCTTAGATCTCATAAAATAACTTGTGGGTTAACTTCAGTCACATTCTCTTGTAGTGCTTGTCTTTTTAGGTCTTGTTGACCTGTCATTTTGTGCATATGTGACCCCACTTTGAAGAGTCTAACAGGATGTGTATTCACCATGCAGACTGCATGCTGCATGCTGTTAGGATGCAATGTTAACTTTTAGCAAGGTGAAGTCACCAGTGAAGGTGAAGTTTACCAGTAAATCAGCTCAGTCAGACTGTAGAACTTAGATGAGGAGAAAAATAAACATGCGTGATTTGACTTTCCAGACCGTCCCAAAATCCGCTTGCCCCGGACTCTGAGATCCCGCTATGTCAAGAAAGTTGGAGAGCAGATCAACCTGCTCATCCCATTTCTTGTAAGCTGGCACATACACACATTTGCTGTATTAGTCAGTGAGAAAACATAAACACCGGACAGACCGAACTTTGACCACTTCAGTTTACTTTGCGTTTAGTGCTTCTGCTTTCAACTCCTTAGGGAAAGCCCAAACCTGCAGTGTCCTGGCTTAAGGATGGTCAGCCTGTGGATACCAAGAAGGTCAATATCAGGAACAGTGACAAGGACAGCATCCTGTTCATCCGCAGCGCTCAGAGGGAAGACTCTGGTGTTTATGAGATGACAGTTAAAGTGGACAGCTTTGAAGACAAAACCACAATAACTCTTCAGATTGTTGGTGGGTGACACATGACACACTTCCACATATATGAATATGTGGACAGGTTAAAATATTGACTCACTTGAGGCTTTCCTGGTAAATCTGCTCAGCTGGGTGTGCAGCTGACTTGTTGACTTCTTGGTTTTGAGATTTGTGACTGGCTCAAAGCATTAGGCGACACAAATGGCATCTCTAACAAAGACGACAGTGTTTCAGCATTCCATGGGCCACTGTTGTTACATGTAAGGTCTAAACTGTAAAAGTATTGCAGTTTAAATACATGGTTTTTCTTTTGAGTTTTCACTGATTAGAGAAAATGCTTGACATTCTTAAAGAAACACATTTGTTATGATTGTAATACTGTAATGCTTACAATAATATGTCTCATCAGAGCGCCCTGGTCCTCCTGCTAGTGTAAAACTGGTGGATGCCTGGGGCTTCAATGCTGCTCTGGAGTGGACTCCTCCCAAGGATAATGGCAACACAGACATCACAGGATACACTGTCCAGAAAGCTGACCGGAAGACTGGGGTACAGTAGATGTTTACTCCTAATCTAAACAAAACCAAACCTTACACCAAACCAGTTATGTTGACACGAGTCTCCACCACAGATACACAGGGCATCCATTTGCATTTATAGTTTAAGGTCTGATCTACAAACAGATGTGTATAATCAGGGGGTGTTGTGCATTTAGCTCTGCTTTCAAAGTCAGGAAGAAGAGCGTTGTCTTACTACTACTATGTTCTGTTTACAGTAATGATGTGCTTAGTCAGAGCGTTTTTAGTGAAAATGGTCTTGTTTGAAGTGTGTTACTGAAAAGAAGTAAATAACATGCATTAAAGGAAGATCAAGATATAGAAATGAGTACAAGTCCATAATTGTGGCTATAACGTTTAACTGGAGGCATGACCATTTCATTTCAAACTAATAATGGTTCTATTGATAACTCAATGCTGATATTCAGTCCAGTAAGGACACAGCAGGCTATCATTTCACATGTCTGAGCTGACTAATCTGTTGTGCCTGCTGTCTCACGCAGGAATGGTTCACTGTGCTGGAGCATTACCACAGGCTAACTGCGACCATCTCAGACCTTGTCATGGGAAACACGTATTCCTTTAGAGTGTTTGCTGAGAATCAAGTGGGCATGAGTGAGATGAGCGCTGTCACAAAGCAAGTGGCCACCATCCAGAAGACAGGTGACCTCCTGATTCCACACAGTACTTTAATATGTCTCTCGTCAATTTGTTTATATTACAGAGTTTTAGTGGCTGGACTGCACTATGAATGGATACTCATATTTTAATGAGCTGTGGTTAGTTTGCAGGAGTCTAAAGTGGAGACTTGAGGAGTGGAAATGGCCTTGGCACTGCTTTAAACATAAGTGGATAGCTCTCTTGGCAAGTGCTCTGCTATTACTGAAATAAATTTAAAGAGGCTGCGAAAACATTAAGATGCCTGTCATAGCTGTGTTACCGAGTGTGGTATTGTGTGTGTGTGTGTGTGTGTGTGTGTGTGTGTGTGTGTGCGTGCAAATGTATGTAGAACCTCTTTTAACACATAATGCAGGCCAGTACACCACCACCTACTGTGACCTCAATAACAAACAGCAAAAAAACAAAAATGCCATATCTGCAGCTGCCCTTTCTAATGGAGAGCACACTGTAATGTGGAAAAGTAGTCTGCCAAGTTTTTATTTTATGCAAAGCAAAATTTGCAATGCAAAATTTTATACAAGTTGTCTAGAGGTTTATAGAAAAATGAACTTTAAGCATTTTATTTCAATAATACTTCATGTTTCTGCTCTGTAAGTAATCCCAAACTTTCTCCTTCAGGCTATAGAGAGGCAGGATGTTAAATGGACAGATGCAGCAACCTTAACTTTGCCTCATTTACAGGTATTGTCTATAAACCTCCCGAGTACATTGAGCATGACTTCAATGAGGCTCCCAAGTTCACCACACCCCTCAGTGACCGAGCCGCCACTGTGGGATACACCACCAAGCTGCTGTGTTCTGTTCGTGGATGTCCCAAGGTTAGACTCGTACTCTCACTTTTCACAAAGGTCCATGGATCAGTATACTAAACTAAATAGGCTTTGCAAAAGCTCAAGTATTTTCTCATGTCTGACTAATTCCTCTTTTTTCGTAGTATTTCATTATAGTGTGTCTGAAAACATTTGCCTTTTAGGGAACTGTGATAACAGTGGTTCAGCATTTCCTGACATTGTAGAGATCAAACTTTTAAACCAAGAAAATAATCAAAAGACAAACTTCTTTTTTTTGTATTAAAATTAGTAGTGTCTGTAGTATAGCTTATCAATCTAGTGTTATAGTGGTATTCTAATATGTGATTGGATATCTGGAGCACATGCTCACTCTGAAAGTATAATCAAACCAAAATCCACCTGGTGAGGCTGACTTTCATTGGTTTGGAGGGGAACTAGTATGGTTTGGGTTTTAGACATAACCTGCAAAACAACCGCATAATTTCTTTATGAAGCAAGAATGGAAGGAAACAAACAAACAAACGAAAAAACAAATAAGAGGTCAACGCCACCATCTTTCTCAGACCACCTGAACACATGACTGCATAGGTCAAAGTTCAGTCTCACTGTCTGTTTAAATCAGGGCTCTTCAACTTCAGGCCTCGAGGTCCAGTGTCCTGCAGGGTTTAGATGTCTCTTCTACAACACACCTGAGTCAAATATAGAAGTCGTTAGCAGGACTCTGGAGAACGTGACTGCATACTGAGGAGGTAATTCAGCAATTTGATTCAGGTGTGTTGGATCAGGGACACATCTAAAACCTGCTGGACAGGGGCTCTCGAGGCCTGGAGTTGAAGAGCCCTGGTTTAAATGAAGCAAGCAGGTCCATTTGTGACTGACAGAGACATAAATGGGGAGTGAATTTCAGTCTTATTACAGACCAGGAGAAGATTGGGATGCATCTTCTGATCATAAATAGAATTTCCTGATTATATATAGAACTGGCCTATTGAGATTTGGGAGACTTCCCATATTACACATAACTATTGTTTTTTTTTTTTTTTCTTGAACTGAAACAGTGTTGTTCTTACCAGGAACTCTTACTGTCCTGTTTTAAATAAGATATTAATGTCACAGTTAAAAAAGATCCATGCTAGAGTTCAGGGGCGGCTTCCACTGATATGTTTATGTGGAGTTTCAGAATGCCTCTCAGTTCTTGGCAGCTGCTGCTTGGGTTAAACTTAACTTTACAGTTGTCTGACGGATGCAGGCAGATTAAGTGGCAGTTCAGAATGGAAATGCAGTTGATTATTTGTCTTAGCTGTCCTTGGCTCTTCACCCAGGACGCTCTGCACACGTTAGTGCAGCTGAGACAGATAGAATAAACTGACAGAGCGTGACTTTTTGACCTCATGGTTGACCACAAAAGCTAACAAGACACAATGGAAGAAAACAGGAGTTGATGGTTAATAGATGGCAAAATGTTTGTAGCCTAAGAAATTACTTTTTGCGGCATTTAACATTTGAGTCATTTTAGGCGATAGTATGCCACAGTTCATGGCAGTGAAACTTATCTCTATTTGAGAATAAAGACTAATTCTTCTGCTTATCCAGAGGTTTGCATGGGGGCAAGAAGCAGGGTACACCCTGGTCATCTGCTTAACCAGTGTTTGAGCAATGCTTACTCTTTTAACTTCATGTCTGTGTAACCACTATAAATTGAATTCTGTCATACTCCTGTAAGTAGGCTTGAAGTGTTTTATTACATGTGTTTATGGGGCCTCCTCCTCTTCCCTGGTACAGACTTCATTGTTGAGGAGGTCCAGTAGAAAGGCATGTTCAGTAGTGTGATAGGCTGTCCTGCTGTCTCTGATAAAGAGCTGTCACATATAGAATAGGGACTACGTTACAGGGTGAGAGATGCAAGATAAGATGGGAAGGCAAAAAAAGAGACAGTGATAAGAAGCATAGATTGTTTTCCTTTTGTGGCTGATTGAAGATGCATTTGTATCACAGAGGCCACTATTTTTGCCACCCAACCAGACTGCAGCTGTAGCACAAGTTCAAATGGCTCTTTCTGTAACATACACACAGGAAAGAAAAGGCATGAGAATGTAAGAGTATGAAATGTAAGATTGAAGTTGAAATCCTGGTCAAAGACAGTACCAGGATTCTCATGGGATGATTTTATGTTGCCAACGAGGGGACAGTCTAGTAATAGACTTCCTCAGTGAAGCTACAGAGGCTGACCAGAAGAAAGCCAGTTGTGCCAGGGATGAGTTTGAGGGAATACCAATTAGCAGTGGTAGTGAAACATTCACCGAGTATTGGTGACAGTTTTGAGGTTAGACTTAACAGAAAAATGCATCTGCGTTTTCTCTGCAGAGCAATGGTAAGAGGCACCACTGAAGGTGTTGGCACAGAGGTACCTTATTCAGTGAAAGCATAATTGGTCTGAAAATCAACATTGTCCCTATTTAGCCATTTATCTCTGATGACCAAGTCTATAGCCATGCTAACAGTTCTTTGAGGCTTTGCATAAGGTACAGCTGGCTCTTTAAGCTATGTGTTAATATCCCAATGCTAAAATACACACTTAGTGCTGTAGAAATGAAAAACAAATTGGGGTGCTCACAATCGCGTTGTCTTTAATAAACTGTGTTAATTTAAAAGGTTTACCACAGATCACTGGTGGAATCCTGTTATTGATTAGGGGGGCATACATTTCATGGCAAAAGAAAACCGTGATCAAGACATTTTAGTCCATCCAGCCATCCATTTTCTTCCACTTATCCAGGCCAGTTTGTGGGGGGAGCAGCCTAAGCAGAGAAGCCCAGACTTCCCTCTCCCCAGCCACCTCCACCAGCTCATCCAGAGGAGGAGGAGACATTTTAGTCAGAACCACAAATGTCAGTCTATTGGTGGAGCTACTGAATGGGCCAGTGGAACACAGCGTGATCTTGATACACATGGCAATCTTTAAAACAGTTGAGTATTCACTTTGGAAGTGGTGGACCAACTGACTGCCTGAGCCATGCTGCGTGCATGGCCAAAACTGCATTGTCACACACTTTTTCATATGTTTCTCTGAATCATCATGTCTTTATGGGCTGCTTACTGATTCCATTTGATGCATTTTCCAAAGAATATTCTCATGTTGCAATAGAGCTAAATCCTGTAGGACCCACTGATAGCATTGTGTGTGAAAGATGTTGACTTACAGCCGCAGCACCAGCATCAATCTTTCCTTCCGTTTATGTGGTAAAATTAATTTAGTTTGTAAATGTTTCCTCCTCTCAGCCTAAGATCGAGTGGCTGAAGAATCAGATGATCATTGGTGATGACCCCAAGTATCGTCAGATCTCCAACCAGGGCATTTGTTCACTCGAGATCCGTAAGCCCTGCAGCTTTGATGGTGGTGTGTACACCTGCAGAGCTAAGAACGCCCAGGGAGAGGCCGCTGTCTCCTGCAAGCTCGAGGTCAAACGTATGTATCTACTGTCAGTCAAAGCAGGAAGTATTTTTACACTTATTTTTCAATATTTTCCCCCAAACTGTAATGAATTACTGTAATTGCAGAAATGCCTTTACATCCATTTTAAAAGCATAATTATTAACTGTAACTACATTTTTCTTTCCTAAACAGAGGTCATTCTTCCAGATGCTGAGAAGGGGAAATAAAGTATTATCTAAACATCCAGAGGTAAGTTAATAAAGTAGTTATTTAAGGGAATCAGACAGTCATTGGTTCCAATTTCCTAAATATATAAGAAAACATACAAAATTGGGCGAATATGTTGTCTAAATCCATTTAAAAAGCCTAGCCCTAACCTATTTGTTAAAAAATCAAAATTTTCAACTAGCATAGCAACTCATGAAAACTAATCTCTTTCTGACCATATATATGTCAAACCATTGATTGTTAATGGATCAAAATAGACTGTGCCCAAAGCCTAACTCTGGATACCTCACTAACCTAGGACTGTGAACAGATGAATGTTTAGGATCACAACCTGTAAACAGAGCAGATAACTCCCCCTGCGCTTTGGATCCAGCTGTGCTGTGTGTCAGTTTGTAGTTACTGCTTTGTTCTCCACTGGAGGTCATTTCTCCATAGGTGGCTTGTATAGTAAACTCCTGCGTCCTTTAGGACTGCTATGTCCACCAATTACCCATTAAGAATAAAACTACTGACAGGTAAAGATCAATAACTTTGATCAGCATGTTACAATAGAATATTCTGCTGGGAAATCTTGGTTCCTGGCGTTCATGTTACTTAAACACATACCACCCACCTAAACATTGTTGAAGACCAGGCACACCTTCTCTGTTCAGGCAGTGGCCACTCCCAGCACAACAGCACCCCCAACACATAGCAAAAACATACCAAAGAGCCTCCAGATTCCCCAAATCTTACTCCAATCAAGCATTTGCTGGGTGTGGAATCTGTGGGCCACCTACACATTACCTCACTCTGTAAACTTACATGGTCTGCCACTTCATGACTGAGCTACTGTGGTTCCTAAATGGTTCCACTTTGCAATAATACGGCTAACAGGAGGGAAAAAAATCTCACAAACTGACCCATTACAGTACCACGCTTGGATTCAGTGAACTCCTTGGAATGACCCATTAGTTCACAAATGATTGTAAAGGCAGACTGCATGGCTAGGTGCTTGACAAAGACATGACAAACCATTGGTTACAACGTTGACTAGAAAACCCTGTTTGTGAGTTAATGACATAGCTGAGATAAAATGGGACTGGCTGATAATACCCTCAGAGCCACTGAGCAGCCATGAGTAGAAGTGACAAATGCATCAATTTAAAACCAATACTCCTCTTACACTCTTCTTCCATCCTCATCTCAACTGTCCTCTCAGACGTTATCCTCTGTACATTTTGTACATGGCAAGCCCTGCTTTTAGATGTGGTAATGTGGCAAGAATTAATGCTGGTCAAATAGAAATACCAATTTTGATGTTTTCAGTGCTTTTATTATGCTATTTATATCATCAGTCTGAGGCTGCCATATTCGTGTTTTGGTATTGGTGGTTTAATTACTCCGGTGGTGTAACATTTCAGGGAGTGCCAGGAGGCTTTGCTCAAAGTTTCATTTAAACTATTGACAAGATCTGGCAGGTCAGCAGATTCATATCAACTGATGGTTCACTCATCTATTGCCTATGTACACAAATCTCAAACAGAATGCGCTATTTATGTTGCTTTAGTCTGCCTAAGGTTTCAGCTGCAAGATGCTTTGCAACCCATTCACCAATTAACCTGACATGCAGCTCCTTCCTTTATGCTGCTTTGCTGTTGGTCTTTCTGCTGTGCTTTCCATGTATGAGCATGGAATGGGGGGGGGTCCAAGAACAGTGAATTCAGACAGAAAATCTTGTTAGAGGATACGAATCCTGACTAAATTTATAGCTGACACCTTTGGTCATGATGCATCTGAAACAGCCATTTCTTATTGAATGTTGCTGTTCGGTTTCAATTTAATTTTGTCAATGGAATACAGTGGAAAATACATTGTGCATTTTTTTTTTCTTTCTCACTTTAAACAGTTAGAGGAGGATTAAATTGTCAGTGTCCTTTTTTTAAAATTTAACCTTGAATATAGGGCTCAAATTCTCCGTCTTAGTTGTTTGATGTAAGCAAATAAACTGGATGCGGTTACCGTGATACATGCACACTCAAACGTTGACCTTGAGTGTGGTCAGGGACACAAGTGTGTTCACATTATGCTTTAAATGGGGTCACATATCTTCCTACCCCAAATGCAACCTCAGTGTGTTTGGATTCGTTCACACCTGTATTTACGTACAGCTGTCCTCCTGTGATCAGATTACTGAAAAAGCGCTTTCGGGCTGAGTGTAAACTGCGCCCTGTAAAAGACATGATCCTGCTTATAAGTCTCTACAAGGTGTCAGTATGTGATCCCATACAGCTCAGCCATACATGGGATGGCCCTTCATGGGGGAGAAAGAAGGATTAGGCAGGATTCGTCATTGGGTGAGAGATAGGGGTGATGTCAGTGCGGCACTCGACAGCTTCTATAAATGACTCCAGATGATCTGACACACAGCCAAACTCTTCACATTACCATGAGTCAACAGGCTGAGTGCTGTGAGAAGAGGGGAGAATGGGCTAAGAGAGCAGAAACTGAGGCAGATAATCCCTGATGGAAAATACACAGTGGAGCTATCTCACACATAAGCACACGCAGACATGCAAGACACCAAGATCTTAAACAAACCCACACACTTTCTCTCAGTATATTCCTGATTATCAACACTTCACAATCCCATTTAAGCACCTTTTTTTTCTTTATTATCTTTCCATTTTTCTTTGGCTTCAGAGAACCAGCAGAAGTCCAGGTCTTATGTTAAGGTAAGTGTGTGTGTGTGTGTGTGTGTGTATACTAGAGAAAATCATTAAATGCCATGAATTTTAAATTAATGCACAGGATGTCAATCTTGTGCTCTGTGGAAATGTGGCTGCATATGTGTGTATGTGCCCTCAAAATATAATATATTCCTCTCTTATTACTTCCAGAGTGTTTGAGAAGGTGCAAGTTGGCTGTGCAGCAGTGTGTACGTAATGAAGAAAGGGGCAGAACAACACATCAACATCTCCATATATATTTCTATTTCAACTCACATTCTGACTCTCCCACTGCTTCCAGCATGCATGGAAGACCCAGCCCATCCCAGTTTGCCAATAACTATGTAATAACTATGTTATTTTAGTTGGTGACATGAATGTAAAGCTATATTTACCATGTTTTCTTCTGCCAGTGTCCATTTGCTGTTTGTTACAGTAAGTATATATAAGATACATATATGTACTACTCAATAAAACAGTGAATCCTGGGAGATGCAATGCCTGTAGGGATGTTCAATAAAGGTTGTATTTTATTATATATAATATGATTTTATTTTTTTTTTTGTTTGTTTGTTTACATAAATTTAAAGATGCTTACAATAAAGTGTTCCATGTGCTTTGATATTATATGCAGTTTTGAGGTTCATAGGATTTTAAAGAATGAGAATTAAAGTTTTTCTGCATTATTATTTAAATGAAACAGCCATTTGTAGACTTCTGGCATTTTGATGAAATGGTTGGTTATTCTGTTGGCGCAGTGGTTAGCACTGTTGCTTCCCAGCAAAAAGTTTCTGCCCTTCATGAAGTTTCTGTTCCTGTTCCTTTGCCTTGGTGGGTTTCCAGATGCTCTGACTTCTTACAGTCCAAAGATATACCAATTAGACATACTGTGACATTACGACCACTGACTGGTGAAGTGGCTAACACTTCACACACTCTTCATCATGGCGCCTGTTAGTGGGTGGATATATATTACGGAGCAATTGAACATTTTGTCCTCAAATTTGATGTGTTTGAAGCAGGAAAAATGGGTAAGCATAAGGATCTGAGTGAGTTTAACAAGGGTCAAATTGTGATGGCTAGACAACTGGGTCAGAGCATCTGCAAAACTGCAGCTCTTGTGGGGTGTTCCCAGTCTGCAGTGGTCAGTATATCAAAAGTGATCCAAGGAAGGAACAGTAGTGAACCAGCGACAGGGTCATGGCCGGCCAAGGCTCACTTGGGGAGCGAAGGCTGGCCCGTGTGGTCTGATCCAACAGATGAGCGACTATAGTTCAAATTGCCGAAAATGTTCATGCTGGTTGTGATAGAAACATGCCAGAATACAAAGTGCATTGCAGTAAGGCAATCCGGGGGAGGCAATGTGATGCTTTGGGCAACGTTCTGCTCAGAAATCTTAGGTCCAGCCATCCATGTGGATGTTACAATGACACATACCACCTACCTCAGCATTGTTGCAGACCCCGTACACCCTTTCATTGAAACATCATTCCCTGATGGCTGTGGCCTCTTTGAGCAGGATAATGCACCCTGCTACCAAGTAAAAATGGTTCAGGAATGGTTTGAGGAGCACGAGTTTGAGGTATTGACTTGGCCTCCAAATTTCCCAAATCTAAATCCAATCGAGCATCTGTAGGATGTGCTGGACAAACAGGTCAAATCCATGGCACACCTTTAAGGGGTCTCGTGGAGTCCATACCTCTAAGGGTCAGGGCTGTTTTGGCATCAAAACGGGGACCAACACAATATTAGGAAGGTGGTTATAATGTTACGCCTGATTGATGTATGTATGTCAGGTTAATTCTAAATTGGTTGTGAGTCTCTTTCTCTCTGTTAGCACCTCAACTTGCCCTACTAATGAAAAGATGGTGATTGGCTTCATGCTGCACAGCCTTTATCCGTCTGAAAATAACACCACATGCTGTGAAATAATGTTGCAGTCATATCTATCTACCCGCCTACCTACTTGCTTATTTACTTACTTAGTGTACACTCTTAGAGGAACTTTTTGGAGTTTCCCATCATTGCCATTGTGGAAGAACCATTTCTCTTGAAAAACTTTAATCAAGAAACCCCCAGAAAGAAGAAAGCACCACTTCATGATTCTGTTTTTTTTTTTAGTTTTTTTTTTAACCAGTTATTGGCATTACCAGTATTGGTATTAGTACTATTAGTAATATTATTGAAATTGCACAACTGTTTTATCAGAAATGGTGAGTAACAGTACATCACAAATCATTAATAATCATTAATAACCTGAACAGTACTACAAATAAAATCCTCAAGTACCTGAATGTAAAAAACAAAACAAAACAAAACAAAAAACATCGTAACTATGGAACAATCATTAGAGACGTGGTAGTTATATGCAGTTAATTTGCACCATTTCAGATAAATGCACAATGTTTAAATATTAAGTGAGACAATAAACAGCATAACTAATAAATTTTAGTTATGACAACACAGAAGTGTGGAGTGACAGTGGGTTAGATCATTCCTGGAGGGGCAAGTGAGGATATCTATACAGGATGGAAGCCTTCTAGGAAAGGTTAGCAGTGGGAATGGCAGAGTCCTGCCCTTCGTGCCTTTGCCAAGATCAACTAAAGACTTGTTGGGAGGAAAAATGTAAAGACAAACTGTTCTTATAAATGCTTTGAGATTTATTGGTAGGTATAAATATTATCTCTGTGCAACTCCATTTACATATTTGGCTTCTATTGAGAACAGGGATAGTACAGTTACTCAGCGCTGTTTACGCTCTTGTTTATCATGTTGGAAGAATTAAAGTTTGGGGAAAAACAGAAAACTATGGAAATCCCAGTTAGATAACTACGGCACGGTACGTAAAAAAACATGGGAGAGGGAAAAGATGCAAAATCGACATTTTTTTTTTTTTTGCAAGATTTTTTTCCTCCCATGTTTATTTATTTATTTTCCTCCCGTGTTCCTTGCGGGGTCCCGTAGGAGAGACGTGGATACTGGCATAGATATGTCTATGGATGCTGGTTTGTTTGGGTGGGTACAGAGAAAATTTTCTGCAAGTAAAATCAACCCCAAAGTACGCCTGTGTGTGTGGCAGCAACTTTTATGTTAACAAAATGGTAAGTTTAACTTTATCCAACTTAAGAAAAAAGTAGAAGGATTAATGGTGGCAGAAGCTAACTGTACTGTAGGTTGATGCCTGCTCATCATTGTCAGCTGCTAAGCTGCAGTGTTAAAACCTTGTTGAATCTGTGTGTCATGAAGAAATAAGGCAAAATGGGGTCTAATGAAGCGGCCAATGAGTGTACAGTGCCCTAGTCAGAGGTGGGAAGTAACGAAGTACAAATACTTCGTTACTGTACTTAAGTAGATTTTTCAGGTATCTGTACTTTACTTAAGTATTTATTTTTCTGACTACTTTTTACTTTTACTCCCTACATTTTTACACAAGTATCGGTACTTTCTACTTCTTACATTTTCAAAACAGACTCGTTACTTTTTAACACGTCAGAGAGAAGTTTGCATTTCCGGTCAGTGCGCCGTCAAACATCAAACGATCTGAGCCTAAACGGAGGAATAATAACAGATAAGAGACAATCGTACTGGCGTATCCTCCATCATCGGGGCTTATCTCGTACAAAGGGATTAAATACGCAAACCCATATAATTAATGTATCCTTTATAGCGCTATAATCAGGGGTTACAGCGGGCCGGACCGAGTCCGTAAGTTGCGCTGCGGGACATAAACAGCTTAGCTAGCGCTACTGAAGAGGAGCGAGCACGAAGGGAGTAACGTGTGGCAGATAAATGCAACGTTTCTAAATGCTCAATAAATATCAGCAAACACACAAAGTGTGTGCAGTTTGTCACACAGTGTGTCTGCTAGCTAAAAGAAGAGCTGCTGCATTTCAGGGAGAGCAAAGAGAAGTTCACTCAGAGATGGAGAAAGAGGACAGGAGAGGAAGAAGAGAGGTTAGATTTAAAGGTAAGGACTGGAAAATAAACTGAAGTATGCTGACTTTGTGTAATTCAAAGATTCTATGAAAATACTGCAGTTTAGGTTAGCTTGTTGTACTGTATTTACAGTAAAGCTCTGTGTTGGACTGGAGCACAGTGTTTGTGTTCATGGTCAGAGTTACAGGTTACATCAGTGCAGCAGAGATGAGTTTGAATCAAAGCTGCTGATGCTGAGATTCATTCACTTAATCCAACATTTCTACAGCCTGTATGCTGTCAGTGTAGGGGATGGAGATCAGCTCAGATAGCTGTGAAATACTGGGTTACATCTTTGTGAGTTCAGTTCATCCTCACAGAGCAGTAAACCTCAGAGCAGCAGCAGCAGGTCAGCTGATCACAGCCTGCACACAACATCATTTACTGCAGCTCACAATAGAAAGCTGTGATTCTTCTCCCCATGCAGAGCCACTACAGCTGATCTTAGGGTTCCTCCACCTTCTGAATCCCACTGTAACCCCTGAGTATCCTCATGTTGGTGTTTAGGTGGAGGCACAGTCACCCTCTACTATGGAGGACACAGAGAATAGAGCTGTGTTTAAATTCCCTTTCACAGTTTGTGTCCTACATAACAGATTCAAGCTGAGTGCATTCATTAGGATTAAAATTTAGATTGGAATAACGTTTGTATTCTCATGTAATATTATTTTATATTATTACAATAATATATAATGAGGTTCGGTTTGTTTTACACAAAAATAGCTTGTAGAAACATCCTCCAAAGAACTACTTTTACTTTCTTACTTTGAGTACATTTCAGAGCCTGTACTTTTTTACTTTTACTTAAGTAGAGAAGTTGAACCAGTACTTCGACTTTTACTAAAGTATTTTTTAACATAAGTACTTGTACTTCTACTTAAGTACAGAATGTCAGTACTTTTGCCACCTCTGGCCCTAGTGCAATGTAATCATGTTAGTCAAGCTTTAATAAATTGGAAAAATTAAAAGGCTGTCAGGTTAACTGCTATATAGCAGTTAACCTGACAGCCTTTTAATTAATTAATTAATTTATTTATTTGTATTGTACATATGTACAATACAAATAAATAAATAAATTCGGTTATCACTGTAATTCTCAGCTTTGGTAGGACCTGAGCTGTACCTAAACGTAGCTTGACATAATGTGATTTTCTATGTTAGACAGACACCTTGTGGTGAGTATGGTGAATGAAGCCTTGCCTGACAGAGGAACAGAAACTTGACGCACCTCAGTGCGCAACACACCCAGCCTTACAGGAAGTCATATTTCACCACAGAGAGAGGGAGTAATCGAGTACTCAGTACTCACTTAACAGTATGGCTGTTGAATATTGTATATATAACCATATAAAAATGCACAAAAATCCTTTAGCAAGTGTTTTCAGTCAAAATGAAGCTGTTAAAAAAATGTCTTTCTTTTCTCTAGAGAGCAACTTTCAACTGAAGACAAAAGGAAGTCGCAGTTTGTGGTTAGAGACTGGTTTTACATAAATTTAAAAATTAAATGATTTAAATAGCCTGTAGCTTCTGTTCATGGCCTCAAATCACACCACAGGTACAGCTTGCAAGTGGTCTGCTGTGAAACTGCATCATGATAAAATGATAACTTTGATTTTAAAAATGCTTTTGTTTGGGTTTTATTCCTTTAAGTCTTTCACAACAAAATATGCCATCAGTGTCTTTTTAAAGCATACAGTGGCTAAGTAATAAAATACTTTCCATCTAAAACAGTTGAAGTTGAGCACAATATCCAGACGTGCCAACATTTTAGCAGCTTGCAAGTTCTTTCAATTCCTTAAACCTTCCTTTTTATTTCACACAAATCAGCAGTTCAACTTTGTGTCGACAACAGACATCTGAGTGTGGTTCACTAGCACGTTTCCTGTTGCTTCAACAAAAAAACAAAAAAAAAAGATGTCAGAGAAACAGGAAAGCTGCTGTCCTGAGGTGAGTTTAGAAACGAAGCTGCCGCTCACGCCCATCTGCAGTGCAGTCTGCTTCCTTTACTGAATGTCACTGCAGAGCAGATTTATGACTCAACTGAGAAACACACTCTCTACATGTGCACCTCAATGGAAAATGTGGCTTTTCAAGGTCTTCGGTGTCATGTGTAAGTTTTTAAGCGTTTGGATTCGTTTTTGTAAGTTATAAAGAATATTTTTACATGCATGCCAATCCTAATGCAACTGAACATTTGTTATTATTTGATTCTTTGACAGATATAGCTGCTGTTTGTGCGTCTCAGGATCTTGATGGTAGGGGGAAAAAATTATTCACATCGAGAGCAGAGTTTCACACGTTTGAGCAGATTACACTGTTTGAGAAGTTTAAGATTTTTAAAAAAAAAAACAAAAACCATCAACTGTTTTCATGTGTAAAAGTGTCATATTGAGTACCCAAGTTACAGTACCAGTCAAAAGTTTGGATACACTCAAGTGTGTCCAAACTTTTGATTGGTACTGTAACTTACATGATCGTAAAATATCTTTTAAATTCACATTTATCTACTAAATGTCTACATAGCGAAGTCTGAATCAAACTAGAATAATGTTTAGGAAGTAGTACTTGGTTAAATATAACAAGAGGAACATGAAGTACTTTATTGTCATGTGTCTGAAAGCTCTGACAACTTCACACACACTATTTTAAGCTCATCTGTCAGTATTTTCTTAGACCAGCCTTATATCATTATTCTTCTCTCATCATCTCAGTGATCAAATTTCACCCGAAATTATGCAGAGTGGCTGTAATGTGTACTTGTTATGGATGTGTGATACAGAACAGTTTTCTATGGAAAATGTCTCAGAAATGTTTTCAATTCCGCAAAAGTTGGAGAGCACAGGTTGGGGCAGCGCTGAACTTTTATTTTTAGGGGGGGGGTCCTTTTTTGTATGTTTTATCTATTTTTTTATTTTTCATATTTCAGTGTCTATATGTATGTGCCTCTACTGACTGCTTTGATGGCGATTGGTTGTTTTTTCTAAGTTTACTGAAAATTGTAAAAATGTTCATCATATTTTTCCACTAGAAGATGCAGTTATATTCATATGAGTAAGGATAAAAAACAAAACAAAACAGATTATTACCAAAATAGCTGCTGATCAATTGTGTCTATTAACCAGTCAATTAGACATTGCACCTCTGATCTAATTGTTACCAGTTTTTTTGTTTAAATTTCAATTTTAGACGTGGATAAGGCTCCGGCCTGGGCTGTTTTGTTCTAAACTGTAATCTCCACATCTCTTCTCTAATCCAGCATCCACCTACAGTTATGCAAGAAGTACTCAGCCAACAACAACTTTGTATGGTGAGATTTTGACCTCAGTTTTTTGTATTATATGCTCATTAAACACCACTTACACATGCTGCTAGCTACCACAGCTGGACTCCCTTTTGGCTTCAGAACTTCCTTAACTGACATGACAAGCATCATGCAGAGACTGCACATTTATGGGCAGTACCCTCATGATGCATTTCTCTTATTCCACCACATCTGATAGGTGACGTTTTTCCACTGAGGTCTTGTGGTTATTTGAGTCGAGTGAACATATTGTCATGTTCAAGAGCACAATTTGAATATTTGAATTCTGTTGCATGCCATCCTGCTGAAAGTAGATGGGTGCACTTTAGTTGCAAAGGGATGTGCATTGTCACCAACAATGGGCTACTCAGTCAGGGTTTTTACATGGTGCCTGATTGATGCTTTAAGGCATCTAAATGGCCCCTGCTGCCCCAGGGAATAAAAGTAAAACAGTCCATATTATTACAACTCCACCAGCTTGATTTGTTGCCACAATGCAACAATTCTGAGCTTCTGTCAGAACAAAAATCTAACCAGGAAAAGTCCCTCTGATCTTTAATTTTCACATTTGGGTTGCTTCAGTTTCCTGCTCTTAGATGACAGGAATAGCATCCGGTGTGATTTTGTGGTCCTATTTACTTCAGCTTTCACTGTATACCTTGTTTGTAATGAGCTGTTACTGATATTTTTATATTATGTTAGAGGCCACTGCCATCAATGGGGCATTTTGCTCAGTTTCTTTCTTTCTTTCTTTCTCGCTTGCTTTTTTGCTTGCTTTCTTTCCAGGTTGTTCTGGCACCAAAAACCCCACTATAAGCAGGCATTCTGAATAGATGAATATAATCTAATCATATTTCGTGTTGTTGTTTTATTATTGTTTTTTAGAGTGGGAACCTCTATTTATTCTCATTCTTTGACTTTTTAATTTTCAGTACCTCCTCGGCCAAATCTGCAGCTAACTTCAGCCCAGGTGGTGTTCTTCCCCTCTGAGAAAGTAGAGCTAAGATGTAGTGTCACTGACAGATTAGAGCTGACTTTCACATGGAAGAAAGATGGAAATCCTCTAGTTTCAGGTTCAAATTTGTCTTGGTCTCCAGATAAGTCAGTACTTACAATCACAGCATCATCATCACAGCAAGATTCTGGACGATATTCCTGTGCAGTTAAGGGCACAACGAAGCCTAGTCAAACTACAGAAAGTAATGTCGTCAGTGTTCAGGTTGATGGTAAGTTTTATTGCCATTATTTTGCTGTATTTCTAGAGAAAGTATAGATTACTGATATACCCTCTTCTTTTTTCTTCCTGAACAGAAAGAAAACCTAAGCCCACGCTAACACGAAATTCAAACCTTGGCGAGATGTTCCCCGGAGAATCCATCATTTTCACCTGCAGTGTTAGCGTGTCCTCTGGGTGGGAATACCTGTGGTACCGTGGTGACCAGGACATCAACACACCTAACACTGATACGTATAACATACCTTCTATAAGGCTTGAAGATAAGGGACAGTACCATTGCAAAGCTAGGAGAGGTCAACTTGTAACAGATGCAAGTGATAGTACAACTCTGGAGGTCTCTCGTAAGTATATCTGTCCACTGTGTTACAGTACATAGACTAGTTCATTCATGTTTATCTACATGAGGTTGTGTGTAACTTTTGGATGCCTGTATAGTACTTTGACCAGGTGCTGATGCACATGACACTTTGTGTTTCTTTCTGTAATTTTTAAGTTTTATTTAGAATATTTCATTGTGTTATAGAGCCACCGACACCAGTTCTGATGTTGCAGACTGGCTGTGTGTTTGAAAATGAGGCAGTGGAGTTGCTGCTGTGCTTTCTTTCCCTTGTGTTTGCTTCAACGAAGAGGCCAGCTTATCAGTTATTGCTGATTTGGAGTATACACTTAAACTAGTTTAGGAAATATCATAATTCAGTTTTTAAAATTTGAATGAGATTATTGATGCCACTCTTATATTTTAGCACTAATATGAACATTAAACCAGTAGTCATTAAGCCTAGTTTACTTCAGAGGCCTTGTTATTATCTGGAGAATCTGTAACCTTTGAACAGAGCCAAGTAGGCGATTATCATGAGGTTATTATCAGATTTCTCAAACCTCACCAAGAAAATAAATAACCACAGCAGGTGAAAACAAGTAAAATTATTGGTGTAAATAAACATTTGATTATTGTGAATATGCACAGTGCCTATCTTGTGTTACAGGCTGTTCATATTTTGTGTTGTCCTCTAATTTAAATCTCAAAACTGTTTTATACTCGGTGAGACAGCATTTTGAGATCATCTTCCGTTATTTCGTGCATCGACTGTTGAAACAGGATGCTGTGGTGTAGCACAAAGCACGGAGGAATGGCTCGTAAGCGGCCAGGGTGTTAGTATACAGGTGGAGCTCTGAGGGAAAGAATGAGTTCATTTGTGTTAAAGGAGGCATGCTATTAACAAAGGGAAGCAGCTTTCACATGTTACTGTTTTATATTAAATTGTGAGCTGCAGCTCTAAAAGTGCATTGTGTTAAATGGTTATAGTTAATGTGTCTGTTTTCTTTAGAAATTCCTGTTCCAGCTATGACAGAAAGACCCCGGTGGCAACAAGTGTTCCCCACTGAGAGTGTGTCGTTCAGCTGTGCGATGGAGCGGGACAGCTCTAACTGGATATATACATGGTACAAAGATGGAGAGCAGGTCCAGGCTGATGGTAGTGTGTCTTTTGATGCAAATGGAGCTAAACTTTCCATCAGCTCTGCTTCAGCTAATCATAAAGGACAATATAAGTGTAGTGTGCAACTCCAGAACAGGGCTGTCAGGAGCCAAAGCAGTTCTGAACTTTCTCTCACAGTGCATGGTGAGTTTTAGAAGTGTTCATTTAATATCACAAATGCTTTTTATGTTATGTTTTTATTATTTTAATATATACAAATATTTAAGGCACATCAAAGGCTACACATTAGGTACATCACAATTTTTGATTGCCATGGCATCTTTATATCCCCTCAGGTGAGAAACCTACTCTCACACTGACCAAGGATCCCGACTATCAGGTGATGTTTCCTGGAGAATCAGTGACCTTTAGCTGTGCCATCAGTGTCTCATCTGATTGGCAATACCTGTGGTACAAAGATGGCATTGAAATTTCTGGATCATCAGACAAACTTTTAGTTAAAATTAGTGCAACAGCAGATGGGGGATCATATACATGCAAAGCAAGAAGAGGTCCAAATCCAAGTTTCACCACTGATTCGAGTAAAGCCATACAGCTTCAAGTGAGAGGTGAGTTTCTACTGACTCTTCTTCGAAATATTTATTTTTAGACTAGCAGGTTTGTTTCTGTCTTGCAAAAGCAGTCGTGAACTTTCTCTCAGTGGATAGTGAATTTTAGAAAAATACATAACATTACAAATGCTTATTTTGTGTATTTTAACAAGGAAATTTGAAATTCAGGTATAAAATATATCAAATATTATATTAAAATATAACAATATTTGTTTAAGTCACATCAAAGGCTACACATTAGGTACATCACAATTTTTGATTGCCGTGGCATCTTTATATCCCCTCAGGTGAGAAACCTACTCTCACACTGACCAAGGATCCCGACTATCAGGTGATGTTTCCTGGAGAATCAGTGACCTTTAGCTGTGCCATCAGTGTCTCATCTGAATGGCAATACCTGTGGTACAAAGATGGCAGTGTACTTTCTGAATCATCAGACAAACTTTTAGTTAAAATTAGTGCAACAGCAGATGGGGGATTATATACATGCAAAGCAAGAAGAGGTCCAAGTCCAGGTTTCACCACTGATTCGAGTAAAGCCATACAGCTTCAAGTGAGAGGTGAGTTTCTACTGACTCTTCTTGAAAATATTTATTTGTAGACTAGCAGGTTTGTTTCTGTCTTGCAAAAGCAGTCGTTAACTGTCTCTCACAGTGGATGGTGAGTTTTAGAAATTTATATAACATTACAAATGCTTATTTTGTGTGTTTTCACAAAGAAATGTTTCAAGTTCAGGTATAAAATATATTAGATATTATATTAAAATATAACAACATTAGTTTAAGGCACATCCATAACTACACATTAGATACAGCACCATTTTGAAAGCTGTGGCATCTTTATATCCCCTCAGGTGAGAAACCTACTCTCACACTGACCAAGGATCCAGAGTACCAGGTGATGTTTCCTGGAGAATCAGTGACCTTTAGCTGTGCCATCAGTGTCTCATCTGAATGGCAATACCTGTGGTACAAAGATGGCATTGAAATTCCTGGATCATCAGACAAACATTTAGTTAAAATTAGTGCAACAGCAGATGGGGGATCATATACATGCAAAGCAAAAAGAGGTGCAAATCCAGGTTTCACCACTGATTCGAGTAAAGCCATACAGCTTCAAGTGAGAGGTGAGTTTCTACTGACTCTTCTTGAAAATATTTATTTTTAGACTAGCAGGTTTGTTTCTGTCTTGCATTTCTGATCTTATTCTATGAATATTTCACTTGATGTTATTTAAAAATAAATATGCACGCACTCTTCTTTGTTTAGAGAACAAACCTACGCCCTCAATTACTCGACAGCCAGATGCTAAAAAGCTCTACATGGGAGAGCCCGTGTCCTTTGAATGCAAAGTTGAAATTTCATCTGGTTGGAGCTATGAGTGGTACAAAAATGGAACATCAATTCTTAATAACCAAAGTTTAAATATGAATAACCTCAGTTGGTCGAACAGTGGAACTTATAAGTGCGTTGCCAAAAGGAAGAAAACCAATTTCACCACAAATTTCAGTGAAGAGCGGACCTTACCCCTCTCTGGTGAGCCAAAGAAAGCTACTTTCTATTACTGTGATTTGAGATACTTTGGGTGATTATCATGGTGAGAATCATAAGAGAATATCCCTAAGGATTTGTAAAATGCTTAATGTACCTCTTTTGTTTTCTTTTTAATTAGAAATTCCTGTTCCAACTTTAAAGCCAGTCACCAAATGGATGGATGTGTTCCCCACTGAGAATGCGACTATGACCTGTGGGATGGAGCAGGACAGCACTGACTGGACATATGCGTGGTACCGAGATGGAAACAAGGTCCAGGATTATTATTCTAAAAATGATCGAAATTTTTCTATCACCTCTGCTTCAGCCTCGGACAGGGGACGATACAGCTGCTCGGGAAAACTGAAGAGCAGGAAAGTCTACAGCAAGGAAAGTGCTGAACTAGTACTTGTTGTTTATGGTGAGATTTGTTTCTTCTTCTTCTTCTTAAAGATGTGTACACTAGTTAATGGGTATCTTTAGACTGGGCTATGCAGTTTGACTTATGTTTCAGTGCTGCAACTCTTACTGTTAATTATTTTCAACCCTCAGGTGAAAAACCGAAAGTCACACTGGTGCAGAATCCCAAGCACGATTTGATGCACTCTGAAGATTCAGTCTCCTTTAACTGTCACGTTAATGTGTCCACTGGATGGGAGTATCTGTGGTACAAAGATGATAGACAGCTTGACTCATCTGGAAGTGACCACAACATCAGTTCTGTTGTGACAACCAACTCTGGTTCATATACATGCAAAGTTAAAAGAGGAATGCATATGGTCTTCTATTCAGACCTGAGTAACAATGTAAAGCTCAAAGTCGTAGGTAAGTTTTTTTTTTTAATTTCCTCCTTTCATTCTTCTGATTTTGGATTAGTGTTATTCACGTTTTGGTTGTGTTTATTGCAGAGCGCCCCAAGGCCAGTATAGTCCTGCTTACTGGCTGGTCAGAAGTCTTCTCCACTGATAGCTTGGTCCTAAAGTGTGAAGTAATGGAAAGCACGGACATGTGGAACTACACATGGTAATGCAGTACTAATAAGTGTCCTGTGTAGATTCTGCTCTTTAAGAGAATTAATAATGAAGATGTTCAACCAACTGAATTAAACAGGTCTAAAGAGGGAGAAAAAATTGAATCTGCATACTCTGAGAGACATATAGTAACTCCCCAGAATGACCCAGACCAGAGTATGTACACCTGCCACGGCATTCGCAACGAGAGACCCTTATATTCAAAAACCAGTGATTCTTTCAAGACCAAGAACCTTCGTAAGTATATCTGAGATCTGCCAGTTATGAGTCTTCACTGGAAAAATATCCTGCCTCACTTTGATTCTGTGGTTTTTTTTTTATGTGTAGTTTTAAAGAGGAGGGTGCTTCTTTCCATCTCTGGCTGTATTTTCTTTGGCATCATTGCCGTCTTGATAGGATGCGTGGCCCTCAGAATCTTCCGCAGACCAGGTATTGCTTCTTGTCTTTTTGACTGTCTAAATTCTAAAATCTGTAACAACCAACATCCTAAAAGTTGGAATTAAGGAAAATGTGCAAATAAAGTTGTCTGTCATAATGAAGGAACACAGAAAATTTGCACCTAAATCTGCAGCTGCATTTGGTTTTACAGATGCACAAGATTTTTAACCGTCCTGCCTGCACTATTACCTTTTTGGTTCCTTCTCATTGCTTTCAAAGTGTCTTTCTCAGCTGCAGCAGGCATCTATTTTCAACCCAAAAGTTCTAGAAACAGACAGACAGAGTAGCAATGAGTTGTGAGGCTTTGTGTAGCCAAGGGTCAACTATTTCCTCAAAGAGTTCGTGGTGTCTAAAAGTTAGTGCAGTTTTAATGTGGCACCCTTTTATCTAGATTTAATGTAAAAATGAACAAACGTATACCACAGTGACTTGACCTGTTAATTTTCACACAGCTGCTGCTGATGACAGGGCGGAAGAGGTCAACCTGTTTCCTACAATGGCTCAGCTAAAGATTACCGGTAATTCACACCATGTTGATGACGTGATTTTGGTTGCCAAGCATACTGTAGATACAGCCCACCAGCAATTTATTTCTGACCTATAAAAAACGAGTCTGGGAAACTACCGGCTCACACTTGAACGTTTAAGTGTGACTTCCTGTATTTAAGTTCTTCATTCCTCCCACTGCAGACGCGCCCTGTCCTCTGGTTGACTACATCACTGATGCATCTCTGAATGCTCCAGTTAAAGGTAAAAAAAAAAAAAAAAGAAGCCAGAGATGAGTAAAGCAAACAACTTATTTCTCTAAGAAGGCATTATTATGATGGATTTATCTGTTGGGGTTTTTTTTTTTTTTCCTTCAAATTTCCCTTTTTTTTAATAAAATGTCAGAAAACTGAGAAATGCTTACATCAGTTTCTTAGAGGAACAAAGAAAGCTTCCTTTAAATGTCATATTTTACCCAAAACTCAAATATACTGTCTTTGAAAACTGAGAAAATCAGCAAATGGTCTCACGCGTCAGGCTGTAAGCAGAGAAAGTTTGACTACTTTAATTAAACAAGCACTCAGAACTCATAAAAGATGCTGATCCTTTCCTTTCTTAATCTGTCTGATCTGCAGAAGAGGAGGAGAATGGTACAGTATGCAACGAAACAACACCCTTACCAATAACCAAGCAGGAGGACCAAGGTAATAAAGTTTTAATTACAAATACACTTTCCCAGTGGTCGTTTTTTTTCATCTATGACAGTGATGATGCTGTGTCAGCTTTTCTTTAACAGGGGCATAATATGTTATTTCTCTGTCTTTCCACAAACCTTTTTATGCCTTTAGCTGCAACGAATGACAGCCAGGAGACAACAGAAACCAACGGCGGGCTGCTTTCCTTTCAAAAATGAGTCATAGAAGTAGTCTTTACATAATTTTATCAGATGGCTATTAATGAGTCAGCAGACTTGATTCAGCCGTTTGAGGCTTTAATGGTCAGTGCAGACTGGAAAACAACGTTTTTGCAAAATCCTGTGACGGCCACATCATTGGTTTGTATATTTTCTACACACATTGCTAAAAAGCACAAAGGTGCTGAGGAATTACACGTATTTTAACTCACATTACCGTTCCAATGAATTTGGTTTCGAAGGCACTGTTAAATAGAAAACATTATTTATGAGCTAAGCGTCATTTCTAATCGCTTTTAACTTTGAGTTCCTGTATATATTTGACATATTCGATGATGTTTATCAGAACTCATTCATTCGTTTTTGGGTTAGATTTTCACTTCTATTAACAAACACCGGATGTCAGCAGATATGTCTCCAAATCATATTTTACTGTATGTTGGAAATGTTTTCAACAATGAATGTCACTTTTGCTCTTTGCTGTTTGCTTCGTTCTGTAACCCCCATGGATATGGGTTTTGATATATTTATGTAAAAATTCAAGCATTTAAAGTGTACATTTGAATTATGAAAATAAAAAGTATAAAATGTTGCCATGAGTGCTCAAACTAACAACATTCTGCACCGTTACATGTGACTGCAAGAAACACACATTCAACCAGTGGGAATTTCGCAAGTAGTCCAATTTGTGGATCAGTCAGTGGAGAGGTCCTGTGCATCTGTAACAGTGACAAAATCCACACAGAAAACTGAGTTATCATCTATACAAATCTTAAAAAATATTATTTGTAATGAACCAGAAACAGAATGATGGCCCACCTCATACACAACACTCAGTGACTCACATCTACTTGAGGATGTCTGCAAGTTTCTCCACATAGTAGTTGTAGTTCTCCTGACAATCCTCCCAGGGTGTAAAGCTCTGGTCTTCCTTCTCCACATACGTTTCCCAAACATGCAGGAAATCAGATGGCTTCATCATTCGCAGTTTGCAGCCAGCTCTCACCAGAGCCTTAAGCCCTTCGGCTATCTCTGGCTCTTCCCACTCGAAGAGACGGGAACAGAATATACAAAGGCGAAGTTTTTTGCGCTGCTGGAGGATGGTGGCCAACTTGGCCGCACAAGATACACAGGGACTAGATGAAACATACCATGTGACATCACACTCCTGGGAGGCATTAGGGAGCACCTACAAAGGTGGGAGATGAGATTTATGAAGTTATTAATGAGCAAATCTAGGGTTCGCATGTGTGCAACATAAATGATATTACCTGTTCAAAGAAGGCCTCCTCAGCATGAGCAGTGGCATGTTCATCCTCCATGTAACCTTTTAGAGGCTCTACGCTGCCTCCTGGTGTATCCACTCTGAAGCACAGGAGGGTTTTGTTCCTCCCTGATGAGTACTCAACATTCCTGAACTGAAACTTGAAGTAAAACGGGCTCATCTGTTCCCTGATAGAGTTAAAATGTGAGTTATAACAAGGGTGCCTTTTGTTGTGTCAGTGACTCTAAAAGTAATGGCAAACACTGTTGTCATCATTGGGGTCACAGGAAGCGCCTTCAAACTAATATGTCACCTTTCATCATGGTTCATGACAGTGCAGTATGATTAAAGGTGACAGAAATAACTCTCCAGGTGGAGAGACATCCACAGAATAAGCCTGTGTTGCTCATTTTGCGATAATCCAAACTAAAGTAATCAAAGATGAGTCAGTTACAGCTGAATATTATCGGCTAAAGAAAGTATCCCATCTGTGAATGTGCCAGGCTCTTTTTCTTTATGACTCGGCGAGTAAAGCACAAACTACTCCATCTGCGTGGTGTTAATCATGTACTGCTATACTGCACACGGAGAGCCAGATGGATCACACAAAATAGATCTCATATAACTTTGATGGCTCTGTGCTTTGACAGCACATAGTCAAAGGACAGATCCAGGAAAACAGATGCTAGGCAGAGGGTTATATCAGGGGCCGACATCAGTGTTCACGCTGACTCATTCCTATTCTTACTGCTAGGTTAGTAAGTGCAAGTCACTAGTTTTCCATCTCATTGAAATCAAGTACAGAACATGCACTCTGAACAACATGAATTAAACAATTATGTGAAAGAAAAAAATCAACTTGTCAAAATGTGGTTGTGTTAAAGAATAAAACAAGTTAGAGGGACACACTGATTTTAACGCCTTTGCAGTTTATGTAGTAAATCTTACCCACCCTGTGACAATCTCAAACGGTGGCAGTTCTATAGGCTGAAACTCTCCATTTTCATCACTGTTTTTTGCCTCTGCGCTTGCTGCCCCCTCATTTTCCCCATTCCTCTTCTCTTCATCTTTCTTTTGCTGCTCAGGGACCTTCTCTGGTTTCTTCGTGGGTTTTTCAGGCTTTTTTGCAATCTTCTCATTCACCTTTTCCTTTTCTTTGTCCTTCTCATTATTTGTTTTGCTTTCTACCTTCTTTTCTTTCCTCTTGACACTGAGCCGGCTGTTTCTGTCGGCCATGATTCTGTGTAAGTAGGTGACGGTGTCAGATAAAGAACAGGGGTAAAAAGGAGAGGCAGAGAGGCAGAGGGGGGAGGAGGAGGAGGAGGAGGAGGAGGAGGAGGGATAGAGTATAAGTGGAGTCATGACCCTAGTGCATTACAGAAATAGATACTATTGTGTGCTAAGGTTGGAGTCAAAACATGCGCATATCTGACCGGAGCAGGGGTGGAGGGGGTTGGGGATGGGTGACTCAGTTAACTTACTCCCCCACCTACAATGCTCTGGTTATTAAAAGGCCAGAGGACAACACACAACTGACTGCCAGTATGTTGAAGCATGATGAAGGGGACAGCACCTGACTTAAATTTCTTCCATAATTTAGACAATTTCCAAACTGTAAAAGAGAAATATAATACAGTGCGCACAAATGTGCAGCCTCAAGCACGAATGCTCTTCGGTCCATCAGGCTTTCCAACTGTCAGCAGGCCAGCAACAGGCAGGTTATTAATAACACTGCTTAGCTGAGTGTGTGTCTGTGTGTACGGGGTAACCAGGGCTCTCAAGATACTAAACACCACTTCAGTTTGTGCCAACCCCAATGTCCTGTGGCCCATTAGGCAGTAGGAAGGCCAGCTAAAGGGCACCCCAAATAGGGAAGTATTTGGAGCAGAGCAGGACAAGCAAATGCAAACCCAGTGTGTACGAGAGTGTTTGTCTCTATGTCTATGAATAAGAGTGCAGGAGTGTAGTGTGGCCTTGTGTGCATGTGCCCGTGAACAATCAATCTATGAAATCACCCTGCATCAATATGGTGCCTTGCTGAGGCCAACGTGCGGGGGAGGGGGAGAATTGGTTTTGCAAGGGTGTGTGCATTTTGTGTGTCTGTGTGTGGATGGAAAATATCCTTCTGCACTGCAGATGTAATAACTTGAGGTATAAAGGCGAGGGCGGGAGGGAGGGGGCAGTTCAATTACAATTTCCTCCCCTCCCTCGCTCTCACTGTCTGCCAAGTAATTCATTTCAGAGGCAATTACCAATAGGACTGCATCCCAGCCCGGTCGTCTAACTCAAATGGATGAGCTGTCACAGCCCGGTGGGGGGGGGCTTCAAGCTGCTCCACATATACCCACAAACAACAACACACCCTTGGAACGCGCAGAGAACACACGCTTCAAAGAGGAACACACCGACACGTCCACACAGATATCTAGCTGCATATCTAAATCCACAGAGACATCCCAGGGTGATAATCATTAAGATCACAGCAATCTTTGATAATTATGATCTGTGAGGGGAATCTCTTTGTATCGCCCACAGATTAATACAATGATTTTCAACAACAAAAACAGCTACACTTGGCTTTTTTGTAGGTAGTAATAGTAAATGGATATAAGCCTTGTGATAGCAATTATATCAGGGATTCATCTTCAACTGACTGATGATGCTGTTTACTGTTCCGTATTTATCATGGCTACTTAATTGATGCATTGAAGCACTTCATGCCTTTAATGCAGTATTAAAGAACACATGTACAGTAGCTGCATGCAGTCCCGCCATTTATTTCTCAGTTCTTTATAAGTAAGACTTTGTGAGCCTTGTTGGCTGTGAGAAACGGGGTACTTGGGATGTGACTGCTGCCTGCCTGCTGACTCAAATTTAACTGTAATGGAATTATTGCAATTACCCTGCCTCCCCGCAGACCCAGCCCAGAGTAACAAAGTCCCTGGAAAAAAAGAAAAAAGAAAAAAAAAAGGCTAACACACAGTACTTAATTCACTGTTTTCCTTCAAAGGGATGCCCAGCAAAATTATTTAAAAAATATCTATACGAGGTCAGACAGAGAAAAACCTTCGCCATGCCACAAACACTCATTCTCTGCTAGTCTTCTGTGACAGACACAGGGTCAAACCCATTTCAGTTCCTCAAAGTTCACATGAAATTGAAAAAGGAAAAAAAAAAAAAAGCACTGATAATAAAATGAAATGAAATTGACCTCGCCTGAGAAGGACTGAGAGGATAATATAAATTAGGGTCAAAATGAGACATATGAAGCACAAACCATCTTTTCTTCACTTTGCAAAAAAAGGAAAAAGAATTGTGTCACATGTACATTAACTTACATCTGCAGACTGCACACACCCACAGTGTTAAAGTAAGAGAAACTCATTTATTATAATCTCCCAGTGATGAGGCACACACGCACATAGTTAAAACAAAGAATGAATGGTGCATTAACATACTGTTGAGCAGTTGATGTCTTCCTTTAAAAATAGCATCAAATTAATGAACCACAGCCTAAGGCTAAAAAAACATGAGCTGCTACAGTGTGCAATACTTGACGAGCTGGTTATTGTTGGTTTGTCAGTGTTGGCTGATAGATACATGAGAAAGCAGGAGAATTGTGGTTGTCTGGAAACCTTGATCAGGCAAAATAATGTCAAAGTAAATGCTTTAGTATTGATCTGCTTCCAGCAAACACAGTCCACAGCTGGTGGTACGATAGTCTGTAGGCTGCAACAGCAATCCACACCTACTGTAGCCCGGAAAACCGATCCCAAGGATTAAAATGAGTCGGAGCTCTGAAATTCTTGGTGACTCATTCTATCTGATATCAAATTATGTGCACTATGAGGATTATGTTATTTTTCAAGCTCAGTTTCCTTAGAAGGGTACAGAGGTTAGAATCCAAGCAGTTACTTCACCGCAAGTATAAAGAAAGAGCTTTAAGTCCATAATAATCTGTAGTTGGCTTTGAGGTAGATGAGCGTTTCCAGGTTCTTTGGTAAGACACAGCCTCTCTCTGGCAGCAGGAAGCACCCAGCTGTAGTGAAAATGCTCTGCACCACAGTACCACAAGCAGGTATGGTAAAAGCTCTCTTGGCCACCTGGGCAAGCAGAGGAAAGTCAATAGCTTTACGGCGCCAGTAGTGCAAAGCCTCCTCATCTGTGGGTTCCTCACGTAGGTAGATAGCCAATTCCTGTTCTAGGCTCTTGGCCTGTGTTGTGGGTCTCTGCTTGATGAAAGAGAACAACTTGCAGGGCCGAGAAAGTGAGGAGACCGGTGATGGGGCTGGCGCAGGAGGAGTATGAGACTGTGGATGAAGGTCTGTGTTGAGGTTTACAGGGCTGGAGGCTGTGGAATGTTTGGATAACTCCTCTATGATAACTTGTCTGTGCCAGTCAGGGTTACTGCTCCAAGTAAGCTTGAACTGGGGGTCCAGGGTGGTGGCAGTGATGTAGAGTGGGTTCTCCAGGATAGGGGCCAGCAGACGCTCTACAGCCTGGCTGAGGCCCACTACCAGGGAGGGGCAGTGGGGGGTGGAGGTCTCAGAGAGATGCTTACGAAGGCCGAGAACACAAGGCAGAGCGAGGCTGATAGACACGTGTCTGTCTGTCTGTAAGTCTGCCTGTCTGTCTCCCTGCACCATATCCCAGGCCTCTGTGAAGGGCTCCAAAGTGTCAGTGAGCTCCCTCAGCAGGGCTCGCTCTGTACCTCCCAACCCCAGCTCCCCTGGACCACTCATCTCCTCGAGGAACTCCACAGAGTCCAGCAGCCGCCGAAGGACCTTTATCAAAAAACAAAATAATCTATATAACCACAATCATATGTAAGATATATCGCATACAAAATATGGCTTAATAAAATTGATATCCACTAATATAATGTCCTTATATATATCCTTAAAACCTTAAATATCTCCCTAACCTTAACTCACCTTAAGTTGAGCAGCCCAGTCTCTTGCTGCCTCAGGGAAATTTCCTTGTCCCCCCATCATCAACCCTGGACCATCGAGCACTTGGCTGAGCTTCTCGGGTGGGACGGCAGAGGTAATGTAGCTGTAGAAACAGGCCGCCCTGGCTAGTGTGGACGAGAGCTGTGGACAGGAGCGCAGCCCTTCCCTGACACACTGTTCAAGAGAGCGAGAGAAACAGTCCACCCGAGAAACACCCAAACCCTGCTCCCATGTGTATTCCCAGTCTCCTTCTTCACCATCACCGTGGCCATTCCTGATCCTTTTCTCCACATCGTTGCTGCTGTCC
Organism: Archocentrus centrarchus; assembly: GCF_007364275.1. Classification (NCBI taxonomy): domain Eukaryota; kingdom Metazoa; phylum Chordata; class Actinopteri; order Cichliformes; family Cichlidae; genus Archocentrus; species Archocentrus centrarchus. The sequence goes on from NC_044352.1 coordinate 18,859,678, forward strand.
GGCTCTTCTTCATCATTTCCATCTTGACCGTTACCGAGAGGAGGTGAAAGCAGGAAACCGGGAAGGCAGCATGGCTTTGCGTTTTTTCTTGTTGCCAGGAACGGGTCTGCAACAACACGAAACGCTCTACCTGACACGCCATGAGAGTGACATACTTCATCAAACTCTGAAAGTATGTGATTCCCAGAGCTGCCGCCAGTCAGTGGAAGGCATGCCAGGAGAGCTGAGCGCATCTGCCAATCAGATGTAAGAAAATGGCAGGTGACACCAAGATACCTACAGAAAAAGAGAGAGAGAAGTGGAGTCTTTGGTGAAGGGATTCAAACCAAGATTCCATTTTGCAGTTTCTGGCTTGTTTTACCTCCTTACCCTGAAGTGGCTCCAGATAATCCTCTCCAGAGATCCAGGCTGAGGCTAAGGGCGTGTGCTGAGGCCAAAGCCTGACGGGTGGCCAGCTGGGCCTGGTAGGCGTAGGCTGGAAGTAGTTGACTTTGGATGTAATTCTGGGGCTCAGGGGTGTAACGTGGCTCCAGGAGCTGAAGCAACTCTCTGAAGCCATGATTTTCCACTATGGACACTGGCTGGAGATCACGCACAATCATCTTAGCTATAGCCTCAGAAATCAGAACCTGTAGTAAAAAAAAAGAGACACAAATTAGACTTTCTATAACTGATTATTTCATTGCAATGTCACAATAAATGATGTGTAAGATTACAAGCTCTGGTGAAAATGGGCTAAGACACACCTGACGTGGATCATGTCTGTCAAACTTGGTCACCCCTCCTCCAGAGCCTCCTCCTACTCCTCCCTCAAGAGTTCCCATTCCTCCAACAACTCCTCCAGTTACCCCTCCTCCTCCTCCCCCCACTCCAGCACTAATAGGGATTGTGTAGCGGGTATTCCCTCCATTGGCGGTGAAACTGTGCAGGGAAGCAGAGGAGTAACCCTCTCTCTTCATATCCTTCCTTTTGACAAAGTCATCATACATAGCCTGGTGCTTACGCTGAATGGAGAGAGAGACAGAGGAGCATGGAGATGTTATACTTAGTTCACTTCTACATCTCTGGACAGCACGATGAGTACATTTTTGTGGAAGATGACACAGTATAGGTAACCCACCCCTCCCCTACTTTCCCCCTTGCAGAGAAGCAACAGACTGTCTGTATAGTCAGGTTTTTACAGCTAATCCTCCAGAGATATTGTAGAGCCAGCTGTTTCTGCTGATCCTGACAGGAACAAGATGAGACAGATTTTAACAGCCACATGTAACATTTTATTCTGAAACCATTACCTTGAGATGCGTTACGAAGTTGGACGTGACGCTCCGCTTCGCCTGGATTCTGGTGCCACAAGCCTTACAGTTAGACTCGATTTTCCCATTTTCACCTTCAAACACAATGTTAAAGTAATCCAGAATAGAGACCTTCGAAACTGACGCCATTGGAGCAGCCAGTTCCTCCGCTCCGGAGTAAAATCAACTTGCAATCAAGGGCAATCTGAGTCTGAGGTATCAATCTCACCTCGCCTCTGATCATGAGCGCAGGCCAGAGTGTTTACTTCCCAATCCCTTATCAGACATCACAAATGTTGCTCTCAGCTGCGCAGACAAAAGAAAATTGGATTTCAAGCAGGAGTTGCGTCGCTCGCACGTCCAAAAATCGGCCACGATCAGGCTGCACAGTCTGCTGCGGATGTCTGGACACATCAATAATAACACTGAGGCCACATCCGTTGTTTCTGCGCTCCCATCTGTCGTTCGGACGCAGAGCGCTGCGTTTCATGGAGGCACATTATAATTGGACCAGGAAGTACACACAATAAACGGGACTTTCGTTTCCCAATTCGGTAGTTCCCGGTAACGTTCGGGTGTCCCCAGTAAAACTGCTGGAATCGGAGGGTGGTGGCGCTCAGTCAAATGTTTTCAATTATGCTCATGTCGTTATGATAAGAGGGAGATTTTCTCCGGATAAAGCAGCATTTCCTAAAGGACTTGAAATTAGGTCTGGATCTGTGTTTTAACGGTAGTATAAAACACTTATTACTGACTTGCAGACAGTCAAAATTCAGCGTTTTTCCTCGTATTATTTCTCTCTAAAAAAATGCACTAGAGATGAAATAGACTGCCTACAAAGACAGCAAGCAAAGAAAGTACAACAATTTTTCTAACGCTAAGAGGACGTTTGTAATCAAATGGTTTCATTAATGGTTTGTAAGTAATTTACTGCTGGTTGACAATTCTGGTATAAGGCAATAATGTGGCGACTGTTGTTTTTGAGGTTGTCTTACATAACGCATATATTAAAGCAATAACTAAAAAAAAAAAAAGAAGCCAGGAACCAGTAATAAGACATAAGATAAAAATAAGAAATCTGCAGACATAGAAATTAGCATGCAATGTTTTATTAAAAAAAAAAAAACGTTCAGACTTTAAATTTGGCATTGTGAATTGAAATCTTTAGACTTACAGTGCTTAAATTAAAAAATACCAAACCAAATTCACCTTTTTATACCCAAATTTGAGCTGGCACACTGGACTTCTCTGAGAAGTTCGAAATTAACCAAGCATAATATTCAACATTGTTCAGGAATCCATAATGTGCTTTATTTTTTCTGTTTTTTTTTTTAAACGGTATATTTGAAAATTCATGGATAACCACATGAAAAACAAAATTTCTATTAAAGAGCTTGCATGCTGGTGGATTAACCATTACAGAAACATAAGGTTGGTTCATTTTTATATTTTATGTATATAATTACTTCTTAAGAGAATATGGAGTGAAATCGATTTAATTAAAATTCAAACAACCGTGATAAAAATATTTCCACAAGGTGCCAACCCTAAATTATTTTTTATTATTGGACCATAACTGATGTTGAACTTTTATTAGCAATTAATTAGTTAGAGCTTATAAATAACAGGCAGCCTTATGAGAAAGCAGTGCTGGCCATTTATTCAAAACATTTAAACAGGTTCTGTTAACATTCAAGATTTTACAACATGTGTAATAAGACCATTTTCACAAACACATCCATTGCAATTAAAAGGAAAAGAAGATCAAACATAATAAATTACCAATAATTTCTGCAGAAGGAACTTGAACTGCTGTGATCTGCTCTTCTAGTTCTACCAGGAGGATCTCTTTTTAGTTCATGAGCCCCTGAAGCATAATCTACTGACTGTCTGTGGCTGGAAGCTCTTTCTCAGCCCCCTCTTGCTTTGACTCAGCAGATGCATCAAGTCTGCTACCCTGTCCAGCTGAGCTGCTGAGCCTTTCGCCTGGAATGTGTTTGTTTTGCAAGCTGTGCTTCAGCTCCTGTCTGGCGCTCAAAACTGCAGTCTGGAGTGCTGCGATCTGAGCAGACAGTTCTATTACTGCAATGACAAAAAAACAAACAAAAAAATTCAATTGCGTTTGAGCACCATGGTGATTGTTGGAGCAGCAGGACAGTAAGAGCTCTCTCACACCTTCAAAAAAATAGCTTTAGTCATGTCCAAGTTTACTTATGTATACAGCAATATCTGCAGCCATCTGCAGGCTATAACGCAGAACTACTCTTCAAATCTAAATAACAAGCTGCACAAAGCAAACCTTAACTGATTGCAAAAATACAGAATGTATGCTGCTTACATATCCAAATCATTGCATTTTATAATAATAGACCTGAGCAGACCCTAGCGGCTTTAGTTGAGGCATAGTAACTTATACCCAAAACCATAACAATAATACTTCCTTGTGAATGTAGCATACCTTGCTTGAAAGATGACTGTGCATGTTTTAAAGACTGTGGCACCAAAACTCCAAACCACTTCAGTGGATCTTGATGAGGATTCTGGTCACGTTTTGCAGCTGGAGGTTTCTCGCTGCTGGTGCTCTCACTTTCCTCTTTTTCTGCGATACCTTTTTTTGGTCTGTTTCTTCTCCTGACACCTGGCAAATCAAACACTGTCATCAATAACAGAGTGAGTTAATGGTAGATATTAACAACACGCATCTTGGATGCTGCATCACCTTCTTCTTGAGGTCCTATATCCTCTATAGCTTTCTGATCTTTCCCAGACTCTTTACTACATGTTTGTGTAAATCTTTCAGTGCTGAAATCCACCTCACCATTGTCCAGCATCCTGTAACACACAAATACAAGTTAGAACATTTTTTAAAAACTGAAAGAGAACAAAACGTGAAAGCATTAATCTAAACATGTCTAATTCCTCACCTGGTATGAACACAGACCAGGGGCTTAAGCTCACTTGCATACTGGAGTGCAGAGACTTGTTTATTTCCCATCGTATATCGTGCCTTGCTCATGGAAAACCACCCCTGAGAAGAAAAGGGTACTGTGACATTATATAATGACAGATTTAAAAAAAAAAAAAAACACTTTTCTTATAATAAACTAGTTTGTTGATAAAACAATATTTGTTATTGAAGCACATTATCCCAAAGGTTGATAACTGCGGTTTAAGTTAAAACAAATATTGCTGTTGTTGTTATTGAGCACGCTTATTTTGAAAATCCTTTAAAGACTTTTTTTTTTTTTTTTTTAATAAAGTGGAATAGAGTCAGAATAACCTATTGGCTATTTATCTACAAGGACTATTTACAAGTACCTGCTCTATCAGAGAGTTGAAAGTGGCTCGCTTCTCCTCCAATAACTCCAGCTGCTCCATGAACCGAAGCAGCTTTTCGTCCAGTAACAGAAAAGATTCCTCCACTTCTGACACACCCATATCGACTCTTTGTACCAACTGAAGTCAGCTTCTCAGGAAATTTTTACCGCTATTTAACTGTACAACCTTTTAATAAACCCGAGAACGACAGAACCTGGCTAGTGCTTCCGTGTAGCGTCATGTGACACCTACTCACGTGGTTTACACCACGTGTTCATAAATCGCACCAAAGGAAAAATACTAATACTAAACATGTTGCTATTACAGTTTTAAAGTGTGACGTTGAATGGTTTCCTGAATCTTTTCTATATACAAGTATGGCAACCGACCCGAACAACGCTGTATGCAACCAAAAACAGACATACCGTCGAGATCATTAATATTTTTTTGCTGTCTTTTAGTTTCTGACTTTCAAGTAAATCATGAGTAAATTATCAACTCTCAATAAAGTATGCCTATAAAACATTTGCCTATGACAACAAATTGTGAAAACACAAAAGTAGTAGTTCCCATACCGGGAGTCGAACCCGGGCCGCCTGGGTGAAAACCAGGAATCCTAACCGCTAGACCATATGGGACTGATATACAGCAAGCTCCCATGTTTCTAAAAAATTATTTACACTCCCAGTTCTTTTTGTGGTTCTGGAGATCATAACGGCTAAGTTAAGATACAGAATGTAACTTTAAATTGAACCGGACATGTGTGCAACACGGTAAAACTGTAAAAAGTTAAGCGACTTTCCTACTACTTTAAGAGTATGCTATGTTTTGATGCAATTTAGGAAATGTATTGCAGCTTAACATTGGCGTTATTTACATTTTTGAAACTATCGCGGCTCACTGTACAAATTAATCGCGAATGAAGGACTCGCATTAGATTACTACTGAGCTACACTAACTTATTTTTTTAATGCTCTGGCCGGTCGAGGACGGGGATACAATTTCTGACCGGGGTAAGTACTTTGGCACAGCGTCGACATGTCTGTGTAAGCAGCAGTAATGTCAGCTGGTTGACGTCAGCTCGCACTTCGATGAGCGCTCACGCGATTACATAAAGGCTTCTGCAACGATGTGTAGCATGTCTCCCAGTAGCGCGCCGTGATCGTATAGTGGTTAGTACTCTGCGTTGTGGCCGCAGCAACCCCGGTTCGAATCCGGGTCACGGCAGGGGTAAAACCCTGGCACGGCTTGGGATGACTCTTTTCTCAATCTTATGTTTGCTCAGAAAGGGATACAGCACAATATTTTGGACACTCAGTGATGTTAGTTGTAGGTTTTGGGTGGGTTTGTATGTGTATTCACTTTTAGGGTAATTTCATTGATTCAGATCTTAAATGAAGTGTTCGGAAATCACAGGGGCATGCTCCACGTTATGTTTTCAGATACACGAAGAGATTACTTCAGTTAAATTTTGTTTCTAGTCATTTTCAGTCTTACACAGCCAGTGACAGAGTACAGTGAAAAAGTAACTGTAAATACTTAATTACTGAAACATCAGATGCAGCGTCTTCAGTTGAAAGGCCATGATTTACCCTTTATCAAATGCTGAACTCTTTTCTCCATGAAAAGAGGGGCGTGTCCCTTTGCAGGAAGAGACACATCCTCATTGGCGAATGCGCTGAACAACGGCCATGTTCCGAGAGGAAGAGCCAATCAGGGAGCCAGTAGATCGCATGTGCTAATAGCTCTATGCGTAGAGATGTTTGATTGGCTCTTGTGATTCAAAAGTAACCGCCCCCAGGTAGGGAGTTCTTGGTTTGAGTTTATGTCAACGCCTTTTATTAGATAGCCATCAGTCTTTGACCTGCTGTACATTAAAAGCTTTGCAAGTTGCAGAGTCACAAATTACCTGTGCAGCTGGACACCCATTTGGTGGCAACTCTCTCCGGTAAGGACAAAAGACACACTGATGAGCTTCTCAAATAAAACTTTACCTCCATTAACTTTGTAAATTTGTGTCAAATAACTGACAGAGAATACAATGGAATGCAATACAAGAACACTTAACTCCTCACTTTTAAGCCTCCTGCTGATCATGTTTCTGTCTTAGAACAGAAAATGGACTCCTCTTCAGCATCTGGAGCTCATCACCCCTACTGGCCACGGGACCTTTCAATTCCCACCTATGTGGCCAATAATCGATCAATGTCAGAGATTCTGGTATTTCTGTTTTCTGTGTCTGGACTGTTTATGCTGGTGACCTGGCTGATCACCGGACAGGCCACCAGCAGGCTGAGGACATGGAGGCGTCTGGCTGTGTGCTGGTTTGCTGTTTGTGGCTTCATCCACAGTGTCATCGAGGGCTGGTTTTCGCTCTATTATGATATAATTCCAGGAGATCAGAGCTTCCTGTCACAACTGTGTGAGTTCTAATCCAGAAATGTATTTAGCCTGTGTTGGCACATACTGAATACACATTTTTGGTCAGTTTGTTTTATCTTTTTCTCTCACAGGGAAAGAGTACTCCAAGGGAGACAGTCGATATGTGATGTGAGTTTTTGCTCTCAATTTTGAGCATTCAACTTTAGAAACAAAGCTGTGATTAATATTTCTTTCCCCCTAGTGCCGATAACTTCACTGTTTGTATGGAGACTGTGACTGCTTGCTTGTGGGGGCCATTCAGCTTTTGGGCCGTGTATGCCTTTTTATGTAATAAGCCCTACAGGTTTCTCCTGCAGCTCATCATTTCATTAGGTAAGGAGTTACTGAAGCTATCTTCATATCAGCCTCAGAAAGCAATAAACCGTTGCTTAATTGTGCCTTTCTCACATAATCTGACTCCAGGTCAGATGTATGGAGCGGTACTCTACTTCTTCACAGAGCACAGAGACGGCTACGCCCACAGCGAGCTGGGACATCCAATTTACTTCTGGTTCTACTTTGTGTTTATGAATACGCTGTGGATCGTCATACCGCTGGTGCTCATTGTGGATTCATGGAGACAGCTGGCAGCAGCCCAGAGTCGCACAGACAACACAAGGTCACACAAGAGTAAGAAGAAGTGAGGGGAAAAACCAAAACAGACTGGGGCTGCCTGCAGAGGATGTAAGACAGCTGGAGAGAGGAAGAAATACATCATTAAATCAGAATCAGAATCAGAATCAGAATCAGAAGGTTTTTATTGCCATATGGGTGAACAGGTTCACAGCATTAGGAAATTGCTGCGGTACTTCGTGCTTACAGAAAAAAACAAATAAGTATAAAAACTATAAGACAATATACAAGTATACAAATTGCAAATATACAGAGATATTAGAGCTATAACTATAGCACAATATTACAAAATTACAAAATATACAGTGCAGAGACTAATTAAAAGATAAAAGAATGTAGACTATATTCCACTAATATGTACATCAGTGCAGTCAGACAGGTGCATAGACATAGGGTCATCAGCGTTTGTGGAGGGTGGTGGTAACAGTCTTAGGGTAATTGTTCATGAGTCCAACAGCAGAGGGGAAGAAACTGTTCTTATGGCGGGAGGTGCAACACTGTATCTGTTGCAATGAGTCTTAAAATTATGAATGTCTTTTTTTTTTCACTTTATGTTTTTTCTCATGCTTCGGAGGAGCGGAGCAAAATAAACTGTATGTGACCACAATGATTTTTAGTCTTTATTTTTGATCACCCTGATTGTTCAGTGTGATCATGATCAGACTGAACATGTCATTAGGATATAGAAAAGCCTTTCATCCCATTGACTTGGATTATAGACTTTGGTTTAGGTATAATAAAGGTCCAAGCTGCCTCATTTGTTGATTTTTTTATGTGCATTTCCTGTTATTTCTAGCCATTGTGAAATATGTTTACAGAGTGCTGGTGATTTGTCTTAGACTCTGCTAAAATATGTTTTGTGGGGGTGGAATAAAAACTGTTCAATAATCTCTCTTAGGGCGCTTAGGTTATGCATATTTGAACCATTTGTTACAAAACCGACACAACATGAAAACACAGCGTTTGAAGGTATTTGCCTTAAAGGATCATTTAAATCTATATAACTGAAGCACACATTTTACACAATAGGAATAGCTAGTACAAGGACAAGTACATTCACGTGGGTGAAACGGAACCGCAGACTGTGAAACACTTAATGCTACATCAGATATAGCTACAGATCCAAATTCGAGCTCGTCGAGTTACGACACGAGTTACGTTAAAACAAACCGTATCATTACAATTTTTTTCTGACCTGTAGCCAATATTACGATTTCTATGTCCTGACATCTGGGGGTACATCGTGCGCCGAAATAGCTCAGTTGGGAGAGCGTTAGACTGAAGATCTAAAGGTCCCTGGTTCGATCCCGGGTTTCGGCATTTTGACACAACAGATGCTATTCAAGGGTGGAGGTCTGCCACCTGGTGGCTGGTTACGGAAACTGCAGACTTTATACTGTCTTAAAACTTAAATACTGTTCATGTCAAACTGGACCCGTTTTGACTTTAGTAAAAAATACCATACACGTCATTACTTAATCCTGAAATTTGACAACTTCCTAAAGTGACCCAAAAATGAAAATATTTTAGCATTTTTTAACTGTTGGACAGGTGCTACACATTGTTGTACACTGAGGCTGTGCTTGGGTCAGATTTGACCCACATCTGTTCAGATGGATTTTAGATCCACCAGTGTGGATCAAATCAGGGAAAATTGTGGTTTTAGGGTATCTCGAAAAAGTGCTTGTAAGGTAATGTAAGGTTTATGCCACAGCTACCTCAAACCAACAGCAATGGTAATTACCAAAATCATTTTTTATGTTTCTGTAATGGTAAATTCACTAGTATGCACAAGCTTTTTTTTTTTTTAATCAAAATGATAGTTTTAATCCTAAAATATAATTATTGTTATCCATGACTTTTCAAATTTACTGTTTTACAAAGAAACAGAAAAAAACAACAATAAAGCACATTATTACCTCTGCCAAGGAGGTTATGTTTTTGGCCGCATTGGTTTGTTTGTCTGTTTGTCAGCAGGATTACTCCAAAAGTTATGAATGGATTTCGATGAAATTTGGTGGAGTGGTTGGAAATGACAAGAGGAAGAAGTGATTAAATTTACAACACCGGGCGGAAAGTGTTCCCTCTAAGGCAGAAGGGAAACAAAAGGAACACACACACATTAAGAAAGCCCTCAAAACATGCGGTTACCCCAACTGGGCTTTCATGAAATCAGCTAAGATGGACAGGAATGTAGGCCAAACACAAACTACAGAGAATAAGAAGGACAAGAGGAACAACATTTTCATCCCATATGTGTCAGGCTTGTCAGAGAAACTCAGAAGAATTTTCTCCAAGCATGACATCTCAGTATACTTCAAAGCAAGTCACACCCTAAGACAAAAACTGGTTCATCCCAAGGACAAACCCCCCCAAACACAAGATCAGCAATGTAGTGTATGCTGTCCAGTGCAGTGAAGAGTACTCGGACCTCTACATTGGTGAAACCAAACAGCCTCTTCACAAACGAATGGCACAACATAGAAGAGCCACCTCGACAGGACAAGACTCATCTGAAGGAGAAAGGGCACTCTTTTGAGGATGCCAATGTTCACATTTTGGACAGGGAAGGCAGATGGTTTGAAAGAAGTCCAGTCGCCTTTTTTCAAGCTCCAGAGACTACTATGACCTGGATGACTGAGAATCTACACAGACACACAGGAACTGTGTGTTTCCACCACATTTGCCCAGGTTCCCACAGAGACAGGAACCTGTCCTTCTGCTTGGGTTCAAACTAGGTGTATTCTCACCATAATAGCACAGCGCTAACCACTGCACCACCCATCAGCTCACAAAGGACTGTCCCAGATGATTTCAGTGAGTTTCCCACACACATGCAAAGATTCGTATCACTGCTTTGAATTCAAAGACTGGTTTGCAGTTTGTGCTGTTAATCAACGTTGAATTAGTCCTGATAATCATAACAGCTACAAGGATGTTATGATACAGCAGCGCCGACAGTTTTTAATGGTTGTAATGATTATATATGGTTTTATAATGAATCCCAACAGTTACACAATGTTCTTGCCATTTTCAATAAAACATATTGTGGCTGTTATGTTTTTATGATAGTAGTTATCGCCCCAAAAATGAGTTTTGTAAAACCTAAAAAAACAAAAAAAAAAACACTCTCTGTGCTCTGTGAAATATTCATTAAGGGTCCATTTATTAATGTCAGGTCAAGTTACATTCAGGTCTCTCTCACACAGGAAGAACAGGAATCTGCAGCACAGTGGCTTTATGTTTGGACTGAGGCAGTGGCTGTTAATTTAGCAGTGAATCATGAGAAGAAACATTTCCATCTACTGATATTTCATCTTCAGCTGAACATTTTGCTGAGTCTCAGTCCCAGCTGTGCGTTTGTCTCTTTCTCTCTGCTTGCAATCTCTTTAAGCGCTTTCAGAGCAGCAGGCATTTCTGGCTGTAGCTCCAGCAGTTTCCTATATGCCCGTTTGGCCTCCTCCAATTCATTCACAATCTGGCATGCTTTGCCCAGCCGGTACCAGGCTTTGGCGCAGCCAGGCTCCAGCTGAGTGGCTTTAGCAGCGTTGGCCTTAGCCCACTCTGGTTGGTTAAGTTTTAGCTGGCACAGGGACAAGTTTGAGTGGAGTTCTGCCTTCATCGTGCTGAGTTCCTCAGCTGAAGGATGTAGTTTTTCGACAGTTGCGTTTGGGTCTCTCTGCTCCTCCGCTTCATACTCGCATCTTTTTTTCTGTACATCTCTAATGTGGTTATAGAGAGTGATGACTAGTTTGATGGCCTTGCTGTAGCTGTCTGCGGCTCCCCACAGGTCCTCGCTCCTGAATCTCACTCCGCCCGTCTCCTTGTGTGACTTCACCCGTTCCCATTTTTCACTGGGAGACATCTCCCAAGATTCCTTGCCTGGTGTGAAAGCCTGTAGTTCAACTGTGGCACATAAGGGAAGGCCTTCATCTGATGGGTGGGGAACATCTGGTCCAGTTTCCATTGGAGACAGTTGTATCTGGGAAGCAGAAAGCAATGATAGTATGACACCAAGCATAGTTCCAAAGCTTGTTCATTTATTCATTCTGATGTGATAAAGAAGTATTAACATGAAGGGAATGATAATTAGACTGTAACAGTACTTATACTGTTATACAGCTATCCAAAAGATACTCACTCAGAATTTGGAAAATTATAGATCGTTATTTATATTACCTATGATTGTGCCAGAGTTTGAGAAACACAATGGAGAGCCAAGAGAAATAAAATTAAATACATAAATATGTCATTAAATAATTGCCATTAATTAAAAATTGAAGCACATAATTAAATATATAAATCAATATCTATCAATAATCGGGTAAATGTGTCATGAATTAATTAAAATTAATTAAATACATAATTGATTGTGTCATTAATTTAAAAAATTCCTTTCATTTAAAAAGATATTGAATTATTTCACAATATAATTAAAAATTTAGTGGTTCCAGTGCTGCAGGGCATCAAGAAATAATTCTAAATTGTGATTGCGGCTCCTTGACCTTCCTTAATGCTTAAGTGCATCATATTTGATACATGCGTCTTTGAGACTTCTACATCATGGATGTAACTGATCGACGGAGGCAGATAATCCAGAAAGTGTTTCAAACAAAATCATAAGCAGCAAAAATGAAGGAAAGCTCCCCAAACTGTTCGGAAAGTTTTAATATGTTACTGTTCTGTGTGTCACCAAATACCTAAAAAAACAAACTTAAGAGTAAGAATGTAGTGGTGTAATCTTCAAATATCTAATTGACTTTTTCAAGACCGTCTATTTGCAAGTGCTCCAGCGTTTCTGGAGATGTGATCTTGCTGGCGTAACAGCCAGCTCGCCTCACCAGCTATCAGCTGACCGGGCGGCCAGTGCTCACAATACCCGCTAAGAACAACCTGCTCACAGTGCATGATTTTCAACCCCCCCACGCTCGTCTTTACGTCCTGATGTTCAGATGTCCATCCATTAATTTCAACTTCACTCATCAAAGTCAAAGAATTACCCGGTTAAATCTTACCTCACACATCTCCCCGGCTCTCATTCCCTCCAAACATGCCTCTGTGATATCACACTGACCATCCCCTAGCCTCAGCGTTGTCCAGTCACCCAGTGGGACCTGCAGCACAGAGTCTTTACACCTCACAAAGGGTGTGGCACCTGATTCAATAACATCAGCGACTGACAGAGAAGGCTGGGCTGCCAGCTTCTCACCTCTTGTTTCACATGCTAAACTCTCTGCTTCGTCAGCGTTAGATTTGAGATGCACTCGAACTCGACACAGTGACCCCAGCCTTGGACAGTTAATGGATGAAAACGCTACAAGATACAAAGAAACATCTTGTTAGATTGATAAAAAGACAATTCAGCCATTCCTGCTCTAAAAAGGTATCAAAATTTATAATAAGGAATAAATGTTAGAGGAGTATCATACATGTTACATTACCTGAATCAGAGGCAGTCTGTTGAACTCCACTGTGTATTCGCTTTCGTTGGACCTTCCAGAGGCCTCTGGGACACACGGAGACCCAGGATGTGACACAGACGCCATCGTGATCAGCTTCACCATGTAGAGTTTCTAGAGGGTGACCAGGCTCCATCACTGGATAAAATATTCAGAAATAAATCAAACTCACATGCTGAAATACAGCCTCAAGCCACCCCTCATTTCTTTGTATTGTGATTGGAAAATGGGGAAAGAGGTGCAGTGATTTATTGAAATTTGTGTAAACATACATGGAAATATAGTGTATAAGGTAAAAACAGAGTTTGTACAATTCAAACAAGCTTGAAAGTCAATATTTGGTGTGACCACCTTTATTCTCCAACACAGCCTGAGCTTTCTGAGGCAGCTTTCTTTTCACTTCTTTAAGCAGCCTTCAGGAATAATTCTCCAGGCTTATTGAAGGACATTCAAAGCTCTTCTTTGGATGTTGGCTGTCTTTTGTTCTAGTCTCTGTGATGCTTCAATAATGTGGGAGGTCAATCCATGACTGATATATGCAAATTAATATTTTTATTTTTTTCATTTATCACAAGGTTCAACACTCATTTTTGTTTATTTTTTAGGCCTGCTACTTCTTTTTGTACTGCTCCAGTTTTGTCAAACTTTTTTAGGGACACACTGCACACCATGCAGAGATATCTGAAGTTCTTGGACAACAAAACTTTGGGAATCACCTTGTTGGTGCAAAAAATACCGTTTCATGTCTGTCAAACTTTTATCTTTGGCATTATTCATAGATTTTTTTTCCAACTTGAAAAATCTGAATTATGTGTTTTTGCATCAGGTTGCCAGAAGCAAAGTGAATAAAGATATAATTTACAAACTGGTTCTTTGCTCTTTTCCTTGCCTGTTAACTAACTAAAACAGCATAAATGCTCATTGATTAAACCGATTTAGAGAGGGCGCTGTTCTCCTGTTATTATCTCCAGTTGTGTTATGTGAAGTTCAGCATTATTACCAACATGTCTTTAAACCCTCCACGATTCCCACAAGGAACTGGATTAATAATCAATATGTAGAAGTAAAGTGAGGAAAGTGAGGATCTCAGAAACCATTTTGTTCTTACTCTAAGCTGACTAAACTGTGTGCAGCAACATCAACAGGACAGCGTCACCAACGCTATCACTGATACACGGCTACAGATAGCACCGCTTTTAGCATTGAACTTCACTATTCTACATCATATAAGCAACAGTTAACTAGTGCCCGTAGCTCACAAACGCCCATCTTACCTTATATAAATGCATAAAATGAGGTATTCGCTATTCCATTAATCAGAAAGTAATAAAACTGGCAGATTATCAGAGAAGAAACGAATAAAAACATCAGGATGTGCTCGATTTCTTCTTCGCTTTTTGTTGTTGCTTCTTCTTTGTGTGGAGTGACGGATGGAAGGGAGTTGGTATGCACCGCCCCCTACCGGTTACACTGAAGTGTAACCGGTACAGAAGTTATGCTGGCTGTACAAGTGATTTCCAAAGTGTAGGCTGCCCTCTTGTGGACCGCAAAGGTACTGCAGCTGGGTTAAACGATTTTAAGGAAAGCAGTCCGGAAAAGTTTGCCATTTTCAATTACGTAACTGAACTTCATAGAACTATAAAATGTACACATTTAAATATATGTTATTTCAAACTAATAATCATATATAAAAGATAGCCACGTGATTTGCATCGTGTGTTATTCTTTTGTTAGAAACAGACGAAGTAGTCGTTATAGATAGAATATTCATATCTCTGATGGAAATTCACAGTTTGCATCCTCCTTGACAAATCATTTAAAACCTAATAAACAGTACAAAGAAAACATATAAAAAGGAACTCTAATCTGTGAAATCTAATCTGAGCTTCTTTAATATTTGCCCTTGACAAATGCCACACACATTATAATGATAAAAAAAACTAAAACAAATGTTAACCAACATTAGCATAAATTAAACAGAAACATTTTCAAACAACAAAAAAGAAGAACCCCACTTTGTAAAGTAAATGAGATTAAATTCATTTAAAAAACAAAAATTCAAAAGAAAAGGAAAGAAAAGTAAGCAAAAAATAAAACTAATACAAAAAAAAAACCATCTAAAAGTAAAATAACTGTGGTCCCATCTTTTCTGGAAGTTTAAACCAAATGGTTTTATAACCAGCTAAAACGTCTTTAAAAAAAAGAAAAAAGACAGATGCACAGAAACACACGCCAATTTAAATCTCTGTTTGCGTATTGACCTTTGACTTATAACACTCATGGTTAAGGCCTGTGTGTTCATCTGTCCTGCCAGTGTGAGTCAGGGGTCTTTGAACAGTAGAAGCCATTAAGTCCATCAGAGGAATACCACAATGGGCAGCCAACATGTTCTGTGTGAGGGTGACCGTGACAGAGAGGAAGACAGCTTTCAGACCCTCTCTCTTATATGGGGGCTTGTTTGGACCTTGATGATGTGGAGAGGCTGTAGTAAACTTTATGCACCAATGACATTGCTGAAAGGCTTCAGGAAGATAAGCAAGACTTTTGCTTTTATTCAGTTCAGTAAGAACAGACCAGCGTAAGAATGATTAACCACAGCTGCATTTTCTCAGCACTCTAGACTAAATCCAAACTTCCGATCATCTCAAATTGAGCTTTATGAAAGAGCTCTTATAACATGTTGAATGCAAATATATTAACTGGTTCAGGCTCAGGTCAAGTCACCAGTTCATTTCAAGGGAGCTCATAATGGCTACAACTGCAGAAGGTTCTACACAGTAAATGAAACAAGCTTCACTCACTCACAGCATTAAATAAAAGGAACACAGACAGTGGAAACAACTACCCACCCAAACCTAACTTCATATTACTCTGTTAGGAGACAGTCACTGTCTTGTGGGTGACAGCCTTATAGTAAGCCCATTAGATTTCTCCTAATGAGGTTTTTTTTTCTTTATGTAAATGTATCTTAAATACAGTGCTGGGAAAAAAAGTATTTAAAAAAAAATTTTTTTTTACGTGTTTGTCACATCAAACACATTTTAATATTTGACAAAGATAACTTGAGTAATTACAAAATACAGTTTTTAAATGATAATTTCATTTATTGAGGGAAAAAAAAGGTATCCAAACCTACCTGGACCTGTGTGGAAAAGTAATTGCCTCCTAAACTTAAAAAATGGTGGTGTTGCTTTTGGTAGCAAGCACTGCAATCAAGCGTTTGTGATAACTGGCAATAAGCCTGATAAATTAAAGAAAAAAAAAGTCATGTAGGGGCAAATGCTTTTTCACAGCACTTTAGGTCTGGCACTTTTCTGAAGTCTACATCTCTGAAGACACATTTCCCAAAATAGCCTACAAACATACCAAAACCTGTAACTTGCTCAAAATATTTATTTATTTATTGGTAAATGAACAATTCATTCCTTTGACACTGTGTAAGTCTTGTCCCACATATTTGCACTGTTAATGAATGTGATGCACTGGACTCTCTGCACTACACGCTCTGTTAAGCTCAAGCTCTATAAATAGGCTTTCCAATACTCATATTCACGATTTACACCTGTGGCAGATTTTGACAATCTGATTGGCTACTCAGTATGTGATAAATAGAAAACAATGATGTGAGATCATTAAGGAACAAACTGGCAAAATCATAAAAAACTGATGATAAAAAATGATTAAAAAAAAGAAAAAAAAAAAACCCCACCTGTGATATTTGACAATGCGTGGACCCCATTCTGAATTTGGGAATTACACCAAAGCAGCTGAAAGCATTTGAAAAATTGTGAAGGCATAACTTTTCAGTAGGGGTCTCTCTCTCACTAGCAATATGACATAACAGGGACAGACACAGTATAGTCCACAGTGTAGAACCACGTGCAGTTTATTCACTGGCTGATTGACGTCTTTTGGCTGCAAGTTTGTTGCAGTGCGATGTTTTTGAAATGTGCATAAACTCTGAGTTCATGTCCACATGCGCTCAGAGTCAGATATGGATGCAAAGAAAAGGAAAAAGAAAATGCTTTACTGGATTGCGTGAGGGGCAAACAAAGATTATTTAATTGTGCTTATGACATTTATTTATTTTAAAGGGAAGAGTGATGGTGAAACATGGCAGTTTTGACTTTGTGTGTATTGAGAAATGTGAGGAACAGACATGCATAATAACAGAGAATTTAAAGTTTTGGCTCTTACTTGAAAGCCATGATTGCAGTTGTTAAACAGTGCAGTGGATAACCAACATGCAAAAGTGAATGCATGATATGTTTTTGCCATGCAATAAAAAAAGATAGATGCAATAATCACACGGCACATTGCCTGTCAAGGAGAGCGCAGCATTTCACTGTTAATATGTCAGGATGGAGTTACTTTTTCTTTCCGCTATTCGCCATTCATCAAATCTGTAAATTCATTATTTTTTTCACACGGAGGTCTGGATGAGACTGCCAAGGATGGATTGGGCAGGCAAAAAGATTCTTTCCTAGCACTCACTGGAGAGAGGAAGGCTAATCATTAATGAGAGCTTGTGGTTAAATAAGCAGAATACATCTGTAGCTGCTGCATATTCTTTTTGCAAACATGGCAAAAAAAAAAAAAAAAAAAAATTATATTAAAATAGTCCAGAATGTCTGATTCATTTCTGTGGGAGCCTTTTTTGTACTCGTGATTCTAGTTGTGTGGTTCCTGAAGAAAACAGGTGAAAAATATAAAGAGAAACTAAGGTAATGAATATCATTCTTTAGGGAAAATAAGCAATCATTGTTTTCTGACCATATCAAGCTGATGTTTAAGTAAAATTCAGCTTGGATCCTATTGTTGTTTTTATTTTTTATTGTTAATTATTGACAAAAATTGAGGAGTGTTGGGTGCAAACTTTGTTTCAGTTTCTTAGGTGGAGCATGCCAGTAAAGGTTTGAGTGCCACTGTTTTAGTTTATGTCAAATAAAAATACAAATAAAACATACTTTTATTAGTTACTTAGATACTTAGTTTTATTATTGGTAAAATTTGGTGTTCTCGTAGTAAAGCTGAGATGAGACTCATCCATCCATTTTCTTCTGCTTATCCAGTTCAGGGTTGTGGTTGAGCTGGTGCCTATCCGAGCCCCACACAGAAGGGCCAAAGCCAGCAGGTGGATTCAAACCCAGGACCGTCTTGCTGAGAGGCAGCACCGTCCCAGAGAGGAGAGGACACATCTATGAAAGGATTTTGGTTGCATTCTGGATTTGAGCTGGAACGTTGTGCTGAGTTTTGCTGTCAGTTACAAAATCTGACTGTTGCATGTTTGTAAAAAGACTTCAAAAATCTTTTTTTTTTTTAAAAAAAAAAAGAAAAGCTGTCATTATACATTTATGACAACAAAGTCAAGAGTGTGTCTGTATTC
This sequence comes from Archocentrus centrarchus, assembly GCF_007364275.1. Taxonomy (NCBI): domain Eukaryota; kingdom Metazoa; phylum Chordata; class Actinopteri; order Cichliformes; family Cichlidae; genus Archocentrus; species Archocentrus centrarchus. The sequence continues at coordinate 18,878,187 of NC_044352.1, forward strand.
ACCACCTCTAACTCTCCATTGTTCTGGTTTTCTCACACACAAACCAGAAGCAGAACCTCTTTAATCTTTCTCCATGCGTTACCCATTTCAGTTCTTTCTCCTCAGTCTCTTTGGATTCTGCTATCGACCCTCTCCTTCAACCCCCTCACCTTCCTATTGGCTCCCACTGACTTCCCAGCTGGCCTCTTGTGAAAGATCCCTGTGGGTAAGTTCAGAACCACGTATCCCAGACCGCTCGACGTTCCCTAGAAGGGCGGTAAAACCTGCTTGGAGTTGGGTCCAGGGAACAGCTGCAACATCGGGAGCCAGAGCTGAGTGCTGCCAGGAGGGCTGGTACGATTTCGGCTCATCTCTCTGAGGGGTTCAACATGCGTCATTCAGGGAAACGGTGGACTATGACAGGTGAACACAAAAGATAAATTTGCCAGAAAAGAAGAGATAAAAGAGAAAAATTGAACAAATGAAACAGAGGATTGATATTTATGCAGCTACAATATAGACTGTGAAACTAATTATAACTGGGTGAAGCCAGTGGAAGGTGATTTTCCAAGAGCTGCATCAAGATTGTCTCCAGTTTTCACACTTGGAGAGAAAAAAAGAGAAGAAATTATTTTAAGAAAGCTATACATAACCCATCAACATTGTTCACTGTCTGAGAGAGAGAAGGTGATAAACTGATAAAAAAAAAGCCTCCAAACATAATTTCCCAGCCATCAACGCTAAGCACTGAGCTTGTCTAGCATTCTGCTTGTGCTTGTTTTTTTCCTCATGAAAGAAATGGGTAGCTTGACTGTAATCCCTCTATCACACATTCCCCAACACTCTCAGACACTAACACACACATGTACACACACACACACGAGTGCACACACGAGTGCACACACACACACACACACACACACACACACACACACACACACACACACAAAACCCCCGCGACCCTGGCCGGCCAGAGGCTAACTCGTAAACAGATCGGGCCACACGACAGAGTGTTTATCCCTCATAGGGAGAGGGACTGCTGCATATACTGCCATCAATATGAGTGTTTAACTGGAGCTAGTTTTTTGAGAAACACTAACAATGTTACAATGTTAACTCAGTGCAAAGACAGAACCTCACGCTAAGTGGTTCCCACACTTGTCCACAGACCGGAAAATCTAGATAAACTAAAGGACTCGTCCACATAGACTGTGAGCAAAAATGATAAGTCACAAACTTATTATCACAGGCCTAAAAGGCCACTGGGAAAAGAAATGTGGTGCCAGTCAGAGGAGTGTGATATATTCAGGTTTCCAGGTCAAGTGGAGTGCAAGGCTGATCCTATAGGGTGATGAGCGCCATTGAAACTATAGGCTCAAGAGAGACTGCGAAAGAGTGAAAGCCATTGTTTTACTACTAAAATGATGTATATTTGGGATGCTGTTTCTCTCACTCTTAGATGTGCTGCTTTGAGACAGATCAATACAAAGCACAGGCATTCTTGGTCCACGGCCTTGTAATTCAGACTGACTGCCAGCAGAATTGCACAAGAAGTAAAATATTGCTTTTCTCTTCCATTAGCAGTTATGGAGCATAGTCTGCCAGGTCAGAGCCATCTATCTACATTATAATGTCATGATGAGATTGCTTCAACTGCAAGGGAAAAGACAGACTCTCAGCTGAAATCCCATGCCAGACATAGTATTGCTCGTGTGGCAGATGCAGTGAGGCTGCTCATTAAAGTGATGTTCCTCTGAAAATGTTACCTTTACTGCTTACTAATAATTTTGACACTGGCATGAAGTGCTGTCAAGAAGTGTATGATTTAGTCCTGTTTTTGTGGGCATAGAGGAAATGGTAAGAATGATTTAACACTTTGTTCTGCTCACAATGCTTTCTGGCTGAACACAGAAGTAATTTTAGCAACTGACTGATACCACCAAAGCTTCTTTTCTGACAGCCTTCCAGCAGGAATCAGCCTGTCTGTGTTTTCAAGTGTGTTTTCCTGTATGACCAGTCAACTTACACTTTATCTTCTTGTGAGAACTATGGCTTGAATGCACAGAATTTTCTCTTCTGCCATCCTTTTTCACCAAGTGAAATTAATTAATGTGCTCCTCCCACATACACACAAGCACACAAAGCGTGCCACTGTGCTGCCATTACTAAACACATTTAAAACATAACATGCTAATGTGTATGTGCCCACAAGCAACATGGGGAATCTGGCATTAAGTATGGGTAAATTAGCTTTATCTGGACCATAAAGAGGTTCCGTAACTCCATTATAGTGTTTCCCTTGGGGGGTGGGGGTGGGGGGTGGGGGGGCAGTTACAGACTTGAAGCTGCCCAGCTTGCAGCTTGAGCACAAACCCACTGAGGGGAGAAGATGCCTATCGGGAGCCAGAGGGCAGATGGGGGACCTTTTTTTTTTTTTTTTTTTGCACATGCTATAATGGGGTCTTCCTGTGAGGGGGCCTGAGGAGATTCTTTTGACAGTACTTTCATGTGTTTGTTTGCTGAGCTGTGTGTGTGTGTGTGGGGGGGGGGGGGGGGGGGGGGGGGGGGGGGGGGGGGGGGGGGGTTGCTAATCAGAAAGAGTCACTAAGGGCCATTAGCATGCACACCAGCCCACATCTGGATACAGTTCTTCTCAAACAGTTATGCCTTCATAATGTCTGGCAGACAGTGTGGCCTTTCAGTACCGTCTAAAATAAAGCCGGTTAAGCCTCGTAGCCCACCACCAGCGACTACCATATCTGACCACACACACAAAGACACATACACCTGCCACCTGCTCCTGTCTTGCCACAGTTCTTATTCACGATATGTCCACCATTGCCTGTAGATAAAAGCATCACGTAGTCAGAGCAATCAGTGGAAACAGTCTGTAAAAGATACTTTTATCCACCTTTCCAGACTATTTTTTTAATGAGCTATATTAGAGATTAGAGTAGCTTTGAATGATTCAAGGTTCAAAGGGATCACTATTTATCTTAAACTGGGCCTTGGTGCTGCCCCTCACAAACAGAAGGTTTACACAGCAGGTGGATGTGGCACTTTTGCTCACAGGCAGAGTCTTAGATGAAATATTAGTGATATCCACTCTCAGTGACATCATATAGAGCCCAAAGTAGAAAAACTTTCTTTATCTACTGTAGGTCTAAAGCTATGATTAAGATGAGCATCCATCAATTTTTAGTTCAATTCAATTCAATTCAATTCAATTCAATTCAATTCAATTCAATTCAATTCAATTCAATTCAATTCAATGAATATAGCACCAAATCACAACAACAGTCACCTCAAGGCACTTTATATTGTAAGGTAATGACCCTCCAATAATACATAGAAAACCCCATCAATCAGATGACCCCCTATGAGCAAGCACTTGGCAACAGTGGGAAGGAAAAATTCCCTTTTAACAGGAAGCAACCTCCATCAGAACCAGGCTCAGGGAGGGGCAGTCATCTGTTCTGACTAGTTGGGGCTGAGGGGAGGGAGACAGGACAAACTACACACTGTGGAAGAGAGCAACAGTGCTTATCAGTCCATGTCAGCACTCTCACTGCAGCATTTTGGATCAACTGAAGGCTTTTCAGGGAGCTTTTAGGACAACCTGATAAAAATGATTTACAATAGTCCAGCCTAGAAGTAATAAATGCATGAACTAGTTTTTCAGCATCACTCTGAGACAGGATGTTTCTAATTTCAGAGATTTTGTGCAAATGCAAGAAAGCAGTTGTCTGATATGTGCCTTGAAGGACATATCTTGGTCAAAAATGACTCCAAGATTCCTCACAGTGTCACAGGTAATGCCATCCAGAGCAAGCATCTGGTTAGACATTATATTTCTAAGGTTTGTATGGCCGAGTACAATAACCTCAGGTTTATCTGAATTTAGAGGGAGGAAATTAAAAGTCATCCAGGTCTTTATGTCTTTAAAACATTCCAGCAATTGAATCTGGCTTCATGGCTAGATAAAGCTGGGTATCATCTGCATAGCAATAAAAATGTATGCTATGCCTTCTAGTAATACTGCCTGTAGGAAGCATACATAATGTAAATAGAATTGGTACCAGCACAGAACCCTGTGGAACTCCATAATTACCCTTAGTGTGTGAAGAAGACTCCCAATTTGTAAGAACAAATTGGGAGTCTGTTAAATTATTAGATATACATGATTCAAACCACTGAGGAGCAGTACCTTTAATACCAACAGCATGCTCTAATCTCTGTAACAAAATATTAACAGTATCCAGTGCTACACTGAGGTCTAACAGGACAAGCGCCGAGATGAGTCCACAGTCAGAGGCCATAAGAAGATCATTTGTAACTTTCACTAATGTGGTTACTGTGATGAATTCTGAAACATTGTAACAGTACACACATTTGACAGAAAATGAGGAGAAGCATTGTAGATTCACTTTCATGATGTGGCCTTTAAGTGGGTTTAATGTTAAATTAATTCAACACATTCATAAAGATTTTACAACTGTGTTCAGGAGGGCTGTAGTCTATGAGGTCTTGAGAGTTAACTCTGTGCAGGTGGGATATGCCTATTTGCATCTCTTCCTTAAAAAGTAACTTAACTTAATGAATAAAAGAGAGTGCAGATAAGATAAAGAGCAGAGACAAGCTGACCAACAGGCCAATAAAAAACCACCAAACTTGGGATTGTGATTTGTGATTTATACAGGTGTTAGGGTTAAATCAGGGTATGTGGTCTGCAGAAGGAATGAGGGGATCTAATTCAGACCAGACTTGAGTCAAAGTATCAGTTAGCAGCTCCGCAGTCTATTAACTGGTGGACTGAGCATGTTCTGTCATCTGTGTCTGTCAGTTACACTTGGTGGTTTCATATAATGCTGTCCACAAGCTGCCTGTGGTGGGACAAACCACATTAATCAGACCAGAGCTTTAAGTCTTCAACCTGGAGAGGTGTGATGTGCCCACTGACAAATGGCATTATGAAATAACATAAAAGCAGCAGAATATGTTGTTTATATTAAGCATGGCCACAACAATGTAAAGAAGCGATGGGAAGGATAAAGAGATATGGGATATTATTGTGTACAGTTTATACACTTTTTTTTTTACATCAGTTTATTTCTTTCTATATATTTATGATTAATTGACGTACTCCTACATTTATTGTGTTTCACAGAGTACAATGATAGTATAAAGGGTCTCTAGAGACCCAATCCAAAACTAAGTAGTTTAACATGTTTATATGTTTTTGTGGTGCTCAAAAGATCTGGTGGATCTTCTCTAGTTAGGCAATCCAAATATTTGCCCTGTTCAGCATTATTACTCTGAAAATGTTAAATGTTAAAATTTTGCCTCACTTTTTTATTTTTTGCTGAGTTCTCCCCCAGTGACTCAGTATTTCTTTTTTAATGTGAGCTGTGAAGGAAACTAAGTTGCAGATTTAAGGGAAAATGAGCTTGTTGCACATGCTGCATAACTTGCATCCAACTGATGTTCAGAATCAGTCCCAAGATCCTATAACCTTAATGTCTTCCTCTTACTAGCCAAAGTCTTAATATTATCTTTTTTTCCCCACATTCTGTTTTTATTTCAAGATATAATTCATAAGGGAGTCATCCTTAACTGATTTAGGTCATCTTTAAATCAGAAATTATTAAATAAATATCGTCCTTGAAAAGAGACTATTGGCAGTGTGAGCAGAGGGCAGAAAAAGTGAAACAGGGCAGCCCACCCAGTGCAGTCCAACATGCGGAGGGCAGATGCACAGGCGGGCGCACAGGGCTCCAGAGTACAAAAGGTTGATCTAAATAAGACCCAGCTGAAGTTGCTGCTTTTGCCTTAGAGCCAGCCCTCCCATTCTCTGGGTTCGCCATCTCTTACTCATCTTTGTAGGCATCTATTACTAATCCTATCACACTGTTTGACCTATGACTCTGTGCACATACTTTTTCACATCTCTCTCCCCCCTCTTTTGTTCTGTTCTGACCAGGTGTATGTGTGGCAGATCTCAGGGTAGCAGGTAAAGTATAAATCTATAGCAGCGCTGACAACTCACAGTCTCTGGTTCCCATTTGGTTAGATGCCCTGCAATCAGTCACTCCTCTGCTCTTCTCCTTCCATTTCTTTCCTGTTCATTCTTCTCATAGCAGAGATGGTCCCAGCACACAAGTTTTTTCTCTTGAAAACCAAAGAAATGCAAAAATTAAAATTAAAATCATCTGTTTCAAAAACATACACATCCCAACAAATTATATGTTGTCTGATCTTTACTCGTTACTTTCTTCAGATCATGAAAGCGGCAGTATAAATTGATAGTTTTAATGATAACAAGAGCAGACCGAGTAAGTATAGTTGCTGACAGGTTGCAGCCGCAGCTCTAGGAGGGGATGAGTTCCAGCTCGGTTTTCATAGCTTATATCAGCTTGATCAGTGAAACTGCTTAATGTGGACATGTGGTTCTCACTGCATCTGTATAAAATCAGCGTCTGTTTTAAATCCCATGCAGAGCAGACTGATAAGGTAGTCTGTTGGATTTAAAAGACCTTTAATTTAATGTTCATGCTACGTCATGCAAATTCTGTTGGAGCCTATCTCTATCAGCCTGCAAAAAATTATCTTGATGCTCGATTTTACTAGATGAAGCAACACTCCTTTTAACTGTTTATCTGGTAATTTCAGAACTGATATTCCAAGAAACACCTGTGTCCATAATTTGCACAGGCGTTTTTACAGATGATCTCCTGTAAATGCTGGGGTGAATCAGGTCTGGACATTGTTCAAAGTTGTCCTTTCTCACATGTAGCACAGAAAAGGAGACAGGCCATATCAGCCTCATTCTAACTACAGGAAACGTTAGGTTTAGGTGAGGGAGGTGCCGGAGAAAAACGTACAGGAGTTGATGACCCCCCACCATAGACACTGTGAAAAAGAATGGAACTCTTCTGGTTGTATAGAATTCTATAGAAAAAGAACTGTCAGCTCCAGCCTCCTTTGTAGAGGAGGTGGAGTCTTGAGACGAGGGGGAATGACTCACCCATCACTGCGGCTGAGGTCACTGCAGTAGTTAAAAAACTCTCCTGTGACTGGACCCCTCGGGTGGATAAGATTAGCCCCAAGTCCTCTTAAGGCTCTGGATGTTGTTGGGCTGTCCTGGTTGACATGCATAAAAGATGGAGACGGTGGCCTAAAACTGCTGTGATTTTTATAAGGAGATTTTGGAGGGTGTGTTCCAAGTTCAGGGGTATTTTACTCCTCAGTCTCCCTAGCAAGGTCAGTGTGCAGCATACTGGAGAGTCAAACCTCAGATTCAGGAGGAACACTGTGGTTTCCATCCTGGCTGTCGAGCATTTTCTTGAGTTTGCCCAAGCACTCTACATGTGTTTTGTGGACTTGAAGAAGGCATCCTGTGGGGGATGCTTTGGGGGTTTGGGGTACTGGGCAATAAATTAGACTCATTCCCAGTGGGTGTTGGACTTCACCAGGACTTCCCTTTGTCAATGATTTTATTCATAATTTTTTTTGGACAGAATAGGTGCAATCAAGGGGTGGAAGGGGTTGGGTTCCTTGGTCTGAGGATTTTGTCTTTGCTTTTTTTAGACGATGTGGGTCTTCATTGAGAGATGACCTCCAGCTTGTACTGGGGCAGTCTGCAGCCAAATGTGAAGCAGCTGGAATAAGAATTAGTACTTTCAAGTCTGAGGTCATAGTTCACAGTCGGAAAAGGGTTGAGTGCCCACTCCAGATTAGAAATGATTTGCTGCCCCAAGTAGAGTAGTTCAAGTATATCAGAAGTGAAGGAAGAAGGGGACAGAGGATTGGCAGACAAACTGGTGCCCCATTTACAGTAATGTGGATGCGGTAGTGGTCTGATGAAGATAGAGCTGAATGTGAAAGCAAAGCTGTTGATTTACTTGTCAATCTACATTCCTACCCTTACCTACAACTACGAGCAGTGGATAGTGACCTAAATAATGAGATTATGGATACAAGTGGTGGAAACATGCTTCTGCCAAATGGTGTTTGGGCTCTCCAGTAGTGTGAGGAACCCAATCATTTTGAAGGGACTCAGAGTAGAGTTGCTACTCTTCCATATGATCAGGATGACTCCTGGACTCCTCCTAACTGGGCATGTCCCAGGACACTCTTGAGAAAATATGTCTCCCAACTGGCTTGAGAACACCTCAATGTCTGTCCAGAAGTGCTGGAAGAGGTGGCTGGCAAGAGAGAGGTCTGGACATCTGCGCTTAGACTGCTGCTCATGTAACCCAGACCCAGATAAGCAGCAGAAAATGAATGGATGGCTCTGGGATCCTTTGCTCTGTGACCTAAGTAGACACTTTCCCGATGTCCCTCTTTTCAGGTCATAATGAATGACATCAAATTAATTTTGTAAATTATGATGTCATTCTAAGAGTCAGAAAGGAAGATTATCCCAGGATACAGGCTTGTGATTGACAAGCGCTCTTTGCCCTTTGCCCATCACATCCAGCAAAAAGCACTAAGATGGGAATGGAAAAAATGCTTAGCATGAGGTTTCATAACAGGGCTACTTCAACTAGTGGGTGACATCACTTTTCACTCTTATTCATCTGTTGAAAATGAAGCTACAACCAGGTGCCAGTTATTTTAGCCTTATGTAACAGTTTAAATCAGTACTAGAAATGGGGAAACTGGCTCTGGTTCCAAAAATGTGGTTTCAAATATTTCAAGATTAAGCCTTATAGCTGGGCATTGTGGAAAATGTAAATTTGTGTCACGCACAGGTTGCATAGCCAAGTGAGGAATTTAGGGTGAAAACAAAAATGTTAAGGTGAAGAAGACCGATTAACAGAGCTCACTGACGAAGCATAGAGTGACAGATAACCAACAAAGAGGACCATGGAGTTGGCTAAGAAACACAACGTTAGACATTCATGCATTGAAACATCTGTGTATGATGACCAGGGTTAGTAGTGGAGGTCAGATGTCCATTGGAAGACTCCCAGCAGATGGTGGGCTTAGATATCTAAGCAGTTTATACAAGGCTAAAGGCCTGCACTAAATTGACACACAAGGCTGCACTTGTGGCAGTATGCTGTATCAAGGAGACAATAAAAAAAAAAATTAAATTCACAGAATCATACACAGGCAGCTTTCTTTATTTATCTTTCTCTATAGCAATCATGAAGTTAGTGTTAGAAATCCACATTGTATTACTCTATTAAAATGACAAAATCATCCACTAGGAATTATTGTGCATGTGATTGGCCAGCATTAGTCTCAGTTTGTTGAGGTTGTGTTGCATTGAAGCAAAAGTTGAGTCAGGTCCCACTTATTTTGTAAGATGACCTTTGTTTATTTGTTGGAACTTTCTGAACTCACACACCCGCAGCACGGATGGACCGACAGCATTCAAAGGAACAAGAGCGTGGGACACAAGCCCGTCTGAATTCAGTCTAAACGTTTCTTGATTCCAAAATTTAAGTAAGCCAGATACAAAAGAAACCAGCTACTTTCCAGCCTTCAGCGATGGAAAGTTTATTTCCATAAGCGCTGCTATTTGTATTTTCACTTCGTTTGTTTCTCAGTTTGAGTTTTGACTTTTTGGCCAGTTGGAGAAAAAAACAAAAATCATTGTAACCCCACGTCATGTATCAGGCATAAAAGCTGCTAGTAATTCATTCCATTGTTTAAAATGAAAAATTTCGATTGGGAATCTCTGATAAAACAGTAAACAATAGCTATATCTTTACCACTCAGAAGCATAAAAAGGCCTTTTTTCTCCAGTAATCCATGAGTGTTAAAGCTAACCTAACACTGTCACATTTCTCTTCATAATGAGTGTCCTTGCTTAAGCAGTAGACCAAATAGGTAGTTTATGTAAAGTGCTTTGCAACGAGACATCAAACTCTCTGAACTTCACCATCAACTGAAACCTGGCAGCAAGAAGCCACGAGATGCTTCCAGGATTTTAAAGCACTCCAGAAGCTGATCTAAGCCTCAGTGTATCTTACTGTGTGTTAGATCTCAGTAGACCACAAGAGGGCCCGTCCATCACAGTCAGAGAGTTTACTGAAAGCTGACATAAGGGCAACATTTCACTTTGACAGTCCAGGACAAATGCCAGTTTTTACTGGACTGCTTCAGGTAGCCACAACACAGCTTTTGTTAAAATACGGCATGAAGGCCAGTTTACCAAGAAAAAAACTTTTCATTTTGACGCCGGTGGTCTCCTGCAGTTTGTTTACATCAGCTTGGTGCGCAAAGGCTAATTTATGGTGCTAGTAAACTGTTGTTGCTATTTCATGCAGGGCAGTGTGAGTAGCAAAATCTTCAGATATTGCCAGCATGTCAAGACCCAAAGATGTGCATGCTTCTGATGACGACTAGTTCTCTAATCTAAAAGCTTTGAATGGGTTTGTTTGCATCATACAATCATTTGTTTGCCTACAGATGGCATTACTCTGGCATCAAATTTTAATATAAACAGTGCAAAGGTTATTAGTAGCTGTCCACCCCACCTAATCTGAAATTAAATCAAAACAGCTGTTTTATCCAGGATTTAAAGTGGCAGGAGACTGAAGAAAAGAGATCGACTCCCACGGCTTCTGAGTCATTCCGATATGCCTGCTGGCCATAAAAAAAGGCTCAAGATTAGCTGGCTTTGACGTTAGTAACATTTGGAGATAACCAGAATACTGAAATTGCATTATACATAGAAATCAAAGTTCAGTCTCTAATGAGGTGAAAAGATGTAAAACCTTGTAAACATCTCAATTCTCCAGCTGCTTCTGAGTTTGAATTGTCAAGTGATAAGCATTTTTTTCCAATGATGTTGTCAACATTACACTCATTATATACCACAACACATGCTTCAAGTCTGTGCCAGTACGTTCACTATCAGCAGCCGTGATAATGATGACTGTTCGATCAGTGAGTCACAATTTTAGTGAAGCTCCACACGGCCGTGTGTCACCAAGTGTACACAGATTTGTTTGGACTTCTGGGATGTAGAGGTTCACTTGCTTGTCCATGAGTGTATGTTTACATCTGTTACATCCTGTTGATGATCTTAGCGTTCTTCTTTTGAACAGTGGCATGCTATCATATTTATTCATTTTGAGTCACGAGCTTGTAATCCAGCAGACAATACATCATGTCACTAGGTGTGGGCGACTTGACAAGAATTATTCTTATATTTCAGTCCAAGGTGATAAATTTGAGTTTTGTTTTTTTTTAATCTGACCAACACTCCAAAATAAAAACATCAGCTCTCACTCTCAAATATGAAAACATCCTCACAGTGCAGAACCTGGAACAGAAAAATGGCATACGAGTCATTTGCTTGTATGAGACTGCAAACATAATGGTGTCAAATCTAATAATCTGCAGAGTGTGTGGGGAAAACGTAAGCCTTACAAGACCTCTGTCATCTGCTCCTCATCTCTGCCTGAGGGTGCATTAGCTACCACAAGCACACCACAAACTGAGAGTGGACTGTTGGTGGTCAAGTTGCATTGTGGGTAGATGCTTGAGTTTTGGGAACACACACACAAAAAAAACCCCACCCCAAACAAACACAGCATACAGCATGACTGTTCTTTCCCACACAACCACTTTTGCATACAAAATACTTTGTGGTGGTTTTGCCCGTTATTGCTTCTGCAGACAGAGCTGCATTTTTCACTTATTGACATCCCCCACTCTTATTCAGACATATCAGCAGAAGCCCGGCAGGTACATATATGTGGGGGTTTAGGGTCTAATATTTTGTAAAGAGGCTGTATATGGGTTGTTGTTACTGTTTGTGCCAGGAATACTAGTCTCTGTCTGAGCCCCTTTATGTCTGCTGGGTTTGCACAGACTGGGACTACTGGGGGTGACCACCATGTTGGAGTCCTACCTCCCAGCGTGTGTGTCTGTAATACAGAATGCCTGGGACTAAACCGCATTTAATTTTTTATACGCTTGTGACTAACAGGAGCCAGATGTAGCTGCCTATAGGGAGCTTACCATTGAAACAGCCATTTATTTCTCTTTTTCACTCTTTGTAATGAGAGGTGCATGCATGTAAGCATGCACACTTGTTTGTGAAGACAGATAACATTATTTGCAATACATTTATTCTTTAGTAGCAGAAAAGATCTAGCTTTTCCTGTTTCGCAGCAGCACTAAATATGGGATACATTTCATTTAGAAGACAGGGTGTGAGCGTGATCAGAGAAACATGATTTCATCATGTAAAGATGAATGAGGGTTTCAGGGTGTCAGAGGACTCGCAGTCCTCTGGACACTCAATCTGGCCCTGAGCTTCATGAAGATTCATAAAACCCAAAAGAGAGGTTAAGCAAGAACTGCACACACACACACACACACACACACACACACACACACACACACACACACACACACACACACACACACACACACACAGGCAAATTACCATGCATTTTAACTGCCATCTTTTTTTTTTTTTTTATAAAATATTCAGCATTCATCAACTCAGTAGAAACAGGCATTCACTTGGATCATGAATAGGAAATTCAAAGTATACACCACAGCTTTCATACTCTTGTTTTTTGAACATATACTTAGATTAGTACAAATAAAAAAAAAAAGAGTGCACAAAGCAAAAGAGTAGGGATTGGGAAAGAAGGGAGAGTGTTAATTGAAAGCGAATGTGTCTGTTCTGGCTGCTGGTCAGAGATGGGCTGGGGTCCCAGTTGGCTTCCACTTCAAAGGCCCAACCCGCCTGTCTCGAGCGCACCTGCAGCCGGTTAAACCTTGCTCTCATCACTCAGGGCGTGGAGGGACCTCTCCTACAACTCAAAGCCCTCGCCACTTATCTTTTTGCCAAAGGGCCATAATGGCCCATACTCAAGAATTCAACCTAAAATACCAGGTAACCCATACCAAAACCAATCACACATTGAGTTTTATCATAGAAAACTCACAAAGACTCCATGCTGCCATCACAGTATCACAGGTTACACGGTGCTCATTTAAAGCTTTTATGGTCTCACAAATATATACAAGTTAGTCACAGAAAGAGCCATTAAGGCATTTTGTTCTGTTCTTCTTCTATGCCGAATTAACAATTTTAAAGCCATATATCTATATCTATATACAGGGAATTTACAGTTGAAATATGTATTTATTTATTGTCAGAATATCCATATTGTGACTTTTTTCAATATGAATATAAGAGTTTCTGACCTTCAAGAATAATAAAAAGAAGAAAAAACTCACACTAGCTTGCATGTAATTATTAAAATATTCTGAATTAAATGAATTCACAGTGGCCTCTGTTATTGCAAAGCTCAGGGTGGCTCACAGATGGGAAAAATGTTCACAAATATTACAGATTACATGCACTTATTATGTACACTTTCTTACTTACTTTTCTTAGAATGTTGAAGTGTGATTGATTACTGTATATACTGTGTGTGATTTGGGGGCTGAAATTCTTGGATACAACCAATCAAGATTTTTTTTTTAAAATCTACCCCAATTCCAGGTCTAAGCAGAATAAACTGTTACTAATTCATCGTGGAATCTGCTGGAATGCCCTCAAAAAGTACAACTCCCCTCAGCTTACAGCTTTCTACGTGTAAAAGAAGTTTTTAAGGTAAGATTTATGAGACTAAAACGCCAAGGTAGCTTAGCAAACCTAATCCAGATCAGAGCTACTTGGATGTACTACTGTATATACAGTAATCAAGGCAGAAACATGCACATGATTATTAAACCTCCATTCATATTTCCCCCCCATTCCCAGATGGAACAACAAGCTTTAAACATGGCAGGCATGAACTATATGGCAAGATTATTATAGTTAACTAAAACTAAACTTAAAACTAAAACTAGATGTGAAAAAACATTTTAATTAGCTAAAAAAAATAATAAAATAAACTTTTGAAAGAAATAACTAACAAATGATTTTGTGAACTTGGAAAATGAACTAAAAAAATTAATTTAAAATGTAGAGGAAATATCCTTAGTTTTAGTATATATATAAAATTTTATCAAAGCTTGCCTGATGAGGTACTGATGGCCATGTCTAATGAAATTTTCAGTGTTTGCCAGTCTACAAGACTGTGAGTCAATTGCTTTCAAAAAGTTCTGTGTTGCAATTGTAATGCCTGCATTGATTTTCCTAAATCATGCCCCTGACATATACCCTCCATACAATAATCATATCGCGGAATATCTAGGAAGGAAGAAATTTCATGAACTGACTTGTTGCACTGGTGGCCTCCTATTACAGCACCAAACTCGAATTCAGTGAGCTCTTTAGAATGACTCATTCTTTCACAAATGTTTGTAAAGGCAAACTGCATGATTTTATACACCTGTGGCAATGAGACTGAAAACGTCTGAATTTAGGGATTAAGTGGTGTGGTCCAATAATTTTGTCCATACAGTGTATCATTACTTTATGAAGTTCTTAAGGTAAATGGCAGACACAGAACGATAATAAAATTTATTTTCAGTTGTTTTCTCATACCTTTCAAATTTACTGTGGATCTAATCTAACCCTCCTTTTAGCTCTGTTTTTACTTTACATCAAAGTTTGAGGGAAGAATCTGGCATCTTAGTCACTATTAACCAGTGAATGTTTTTTTTTTTTTTTAGTCTTAACCAGAACTCAAAATGACATACACTTCAATCCATTTAGACAAATCATGCACAATCACACACCGATGGATCTACTGAAGACAGTTCCTGGGGTACAAGATCTCATCCAGTATCTTGCCCAATGACATTTCCACGTGCAGATTGGAGGGGCCAGGGATTAACAGCCTAGTGGATGACTCCAAGCCTTTATGTTTACTCATGCTGCTGGATACCGGTTGATGAGAGGTTTGAGTGATTTCTTTAAACACCATCCTTTGCCATTCAGCGACATAGATATAAATATTAAGGCTGTAATGATAATCATGATATCATGACTTTGTTTACTGTATATTTTAGGCAATATAATAAAAATATAAGTATATGAAGGTGGTGAGAATCTGTTATTATAACTATACAAAATAAACAATTACAGATTATTTTTTACCCCACCCCTGGAGGGACAGGGTATTGTTTTTGGTATGTCTGTCTGTTTACATTTACATTACAGCAAAACTATCAGTCCAATTCATACCAATTTTGCACCAAAAATGGCCAGTGACCCCTAGATCACCTGATGAAACTTTTGCCATAATTGGGTCAGAGGTTAAGTTTTTCTGAAACTCTTGTGAATGTGATAACTCAAGAATGATGTGAGGCAGGATGTCCAAATTCACACCATAGATGCATCTCTTAAAAATCTCAGACAAATTCAGCTCTCAGTGACCTTGACCTGAAGATAAAGGTCCTCATCCCCAGTGAAGGGCGAGTGATCACCCTCGTCCCCAGACTTACTCCGCTTCCTTTACAGAAGATGTGTCAGTTTCAAAGAGGTCCTTGAAATATTCCTTCCACTGCCCAACTACAGCCTCAGTGGAAGTCAGCACTAAATACCGTGTGAGAAGAGCACCGCTTTCCCCTCTGGAGTCTCCTGACGGTTTGCCAGAATAGCGTTGAGGCAGTCCAAAAGTCTTTTTCCATGGCTCAACGAACTCCTCCCATACCTCAGTTTTTGCATCAGCCACTGCCTGAGCCGCGTTCCGCATGGCCTGCTGGTACCTGCCAGCTGCTTCTGAAGTCCCACAGGCTAACCAAGCCTGATAGGGCTCCTTCTTCAGCTTGATGGCTTCCTTCACCTTCAGTGTCCACCATCTAGTTCAGGGATTACCACCACAATAGGCACCAACCACCTTGTAGCCGCAGCTCCGTACAGCGGCTTCAACAATCAAGGAGCAGAACATGGTCTGTTTAGACTCAGCCTCCCTTTGAATGCTGTCAAAGTTCTGTCGGAGATGGGATTTGAAGATCTCATGGACTGAAGCCTCTATCAGGCATGTTTCAGTGCGCAAAGTCTGTCCAGCCGCCCCCCACCTGATCTGACTCACCACCAGGTGGTAATCAGTTGACAACTCAGCACCTCTCATCACCTGAGTGTCCAAAACATACAGCCGAGGATCAGATGATACAATTACAAGATTGATTATCAACCTGTTACCTGGGGTGTCCTGGTGCCACGAGCACTTTTGGACATCCCTATGTTCAAACATGTTTGTTATGAACAAACTGTTGTTTTCACGTCCAATAACAGAACACCACTCAGGTTCACATCAGGCAGAATATTTCTCCCAATCACGCCCTTCTGAGGCCTCACTGTCGTCGCCTACTTGAGCATGGAAGTCTGCCAGTAGGACAATGGAATCACCAGATGGAGCACCCTCAAGCACCCTGCCCAGTGACTCCAAGAAGGCTAGCTCAGGCTCCTGAGTCAGTAGTCACCAGAGTTGATAACCAAGGATCAGTCCACCGGGCCCCTGCCCTTGGCCACCACTGAACACACACTGCACCTGACCCCTATAGCGCCTCCTGTGGGTGGTGGGCCTACAGGAGTGTGGGGACATGCCCCCCCCCCCCCCCCAATTTTAGCTGTCAACAGGTACAGGTACTGTGCACAGGTACACAATTGTGCATAAGCCTTATTCTAGAAAGTAGTTCTTCATTCCCTGGGTTTTTTTAAAACCCAATATAGGAGATTTCTTAACTTTCTGCTGAAACTTCCAAAAAATTAAAGGAAAAACACAAGCTGCTACCATTCTCATTTCAGTAAGCATATTTAATGCATCAGTGTTCAATTCACTGGTTCACTGTTCATTATGCTACCTCAGCTAGCTACCATGTGACCAGCTGCCCATGACCTGCAGTGTACGTCACACAGACAGCTTCTCACTCAAACAGGAAACTACTCAGCACAAAGTCAGAGTCAGTCAGATGGAACAAGGACTGTGTGCGTACTGTAAAACCAGCCAACATTTATTAAGGTAATTTTCAAATTAGACTATTTTAAAACATCTGATTATTTAAAATGTAAATGTTGTGAATAGAAACGTGGTGTCCAAGCAGCAAGTTGATCACCGTGTGCCTTTCTGTGCATATCAGTCTTTGCATTGCCCGGGGCATGCCTGTTTTCCAAAGACGTGCCTGAGATGTGTTAAATATCAAAGAGGGCAGGCAGACCTGGGTATCCCTTTGATGTCATTTGTGTCACCTGCTTTCTTATTTGTACATGTTTATGTGAGTGCATGCTTCAGACCTGTGCAGCATGACGGCATCCTCCAGCGACCCAGTAAACGTTCTATTATAGTTATCACAATCACATCTAAGGATACTTATCGTGTTCATGGTAGCTATAAAATCTATTAATGACAGGCTATCCTGAGGATAAAGAAGGAAAGCTCACAAGTACACAAGTATGTAGAGCTTTATTGCCTTGTAGCGGCCAACCAGATGTAACATGAGGGCACGCAGAGTAGCAGTTATGAATGTGTGTACATGCGCGGGTGCGTGAGTGCATTTTTTTTTTCATCTGTGCAAACACAAACTTTCTCTTAATGGACACATCTTATATTTCACCAAAGTGGTTCAAAGCAGGTTCTGATACCTTCTTTGAGCTGTGGCCAAACATTTCAGAAGCTTCTGGAGTTCCAGTTAAGCTGTGTTTGTTCAAGGCAGTTCATCTTTGTCCACAGATCTATATTTACAAGACAATAAATTATCACAGATCTAGTTCTCTGGGTGACTTGTACGCATGTGTGCCAACATGCACACACACTTTGTGGCTCGTCTGTCCCTGTAGGACTGTATATTTTTAGGGTCTGGGTAGTATTCTGACCTTTCATTAGGACTATACATAATGCTAAAGGATTTTAGGATGATTGTTATTTATTCAGGCAATTGGGCTAGGTCATCTTATCGCCATGGCCACTTTACATGCAGAAATTAAGACAAGTTTAATTAAAATGATTAAAATGATCAGTATTATGATCTGTGCATATATACATTACTTTTATAATCACAACAGTCAGTGTAGTAAACGCAGAAGTTGCATGCCATGTGAGCTAGACATATGGTCCTGCATGGGTGTCCATTTGATTAGTTTTCAGCCTATAGCAAGAAAAGGATAATTCAGCCAATGCAGAGGCTATGATGTCCCATGGACAGTTCCCCTAAAATCACACAGGGCGATGACGCAATGTGCAGGTAAAATGGTGATTATTCAGAAAGTTTGCTTGAACAGGAAAGAGGATAACCTTATTAGAATTCACCATGAAGAGAAAAAAAGTGCAAAAACCCCAACAAGTACTAAAGAGGGTGGATGGCGAGGTTTGGAAAGGTTTATTCTCATCTTCCACCAGCAGTCAATTCTGGTTTTCTTTGACCATAAACACTGATGTCCACTTACCTGTATTACATTAAACAAAAGAAGTAAATGATGAGGTCCCAAAACGTCTGGAGTGTTTTTTTTTTCCTAACTATTTTGGGAAGCAGCTCTCTGGCTGATTGGGCCACCAGATTAGAAAATACTCAAAGTGCTTTATGGGAAGACAATGACAAACAAGAATCTTGTGTCCAAATCAGGAGACAAATGAATGAAAATGTTTGAGCGAATCATTGAGCATCTATAGAAATTATAATGGGAGCAAAGGAGGAAGTGAGGTGGCGTCCTTATGGAGTGCCAAAGTTCGTGCAGAGAGGAGGTTGGTGTGAATGAATGGATCAACAGCGCACTGCTGTTTGTTCCTCATTTCAAACTGACAGTCAACATGACGATGGTTAATCCCTAACTTTAACAAAGCATTTATTATTGTAATAATGACGATAACGACGCCCTAAATCTTAATAAAGGAGTTATTTTAACTTGAATCAGACATTTTTCTAACCTTAATGAGCTACTTTTAAATCAAACTATGGTCTTATGCAAAACTTGACTCAATTGTTTTTGAGGCAAAACCCAACCAGACCCTGAACATCATAAAACAGATTCATTTCAAATACCACCACCACCATTCTTTGTCTCTCTTCCACCTGTCCCATCAGAATGGGAACTCTGCCAAGTCTGACGACAGGCTGTCCTCCCTGCTGCAGCCTGCCAGGGATGGGAATACATGCTGAGCTCATCCCTGGACTGCCCGACTGGTGGCATCCAACAACATAATCCCCACAGGGAACACATTTCTGGGCCATTAGGCCAACTCTTCCACCTTGACTGCGCGCCTCTAGGTTGCCCATTCAACTCAGTCCTTTTCTAGCTGCAACTCTTCCATAAGAAATAATCCTGAGTAATTATAATGTATCAACACAGAAATCAATTGGATTAGTCCAAAACCTCTGCCTCTGTAAATCTCACCTTTATCCCTCCTTCACCCCAGTGTTTAAACATAACAACCTCCCTTCAGTACTTTTCTTCTGAGAAGATGGTTGCCAGATTGGACCCCGTACATCAGGGTGAACTTTTCTTCCAACTGACAAGGAGGCACTTGACTCTGTTATTGTTTATGAAGAGAAAGATGGGGTCAAGTTCACAGGCTGGGAGAGAGAGAAAGAGAGGGAGAAAGTCTGTTCCAGCTCCAGCCCCAGGAGAGAAAGCATAACTCAGCCGTGTTTGTGCTTCCCTAATTCCTTTTGATTTAGCAGAAAATTGTGAGCTAAACTGCAGCGCACAAATATTCGCCAGAGCTTAGGGTCTTTGCCTCACCTCGCGGCCTCTCACAAACCTGTACCCGCTCTACTTTGTCTGGCTGTGCATGTGCTTCTCTCTGAAAACAAAGACAGTAGCTGCCTGTCTGACCAGCTCTAAGCAGAAATACAAATGTCTACAAAAGTAGCTTAGCTTTAACACCAGCTTTGGCATAAACACGGGAACTGTTTTCCCAAGCTGTTGAAGAAGTAGCAATTTCCAACAGCTATTGCTAATTCTAATAGTTTCAATTCCGACAGGGATTTTCCTGATTTGTTTACATGTTTGCTAGAACT
This sequence comes from Archocentrus centrarchus, assembly GCF_007364275.1. Taxonomy (NCBI): domain Eukaryota; kingdom Metazoa; phylum Chordata; class Actinopteri; order Cichliformes; family Cichlidae; genus Archocentrus; species Archocentrus centrarchus. The sequence goes on from NC_044352.1 coordinate 18,898,056, forward strand.
AATGGGGTCAGTTGAAGCAGCTGTGGTATTGGTAATTTTCAACATCACAGGCCCACAAATGTTCAGCTCCGGGCTGATGAAAACTGCATTTGTGAGGGTCAAAAAGTCCAGAAGTGGTTCTTGAGCTTGTGGAAGGTCTCTGGATGCTTCTGAGGTCTTTTTATCTGTCAGGAGCAATTTGACAAGATGACAACACACAGCCAAACCCGGAGACAACACGAATGTACAAACAAACGTGGGAATGAAGGTGAGGGTGGTAAACTCCAGACACAATGTGTGTGTGTGTGTGTGTGTGTGTGTGTGTGTGTGTGTTTCCAGCGCTGTTTCAGCACTCTCTGACTTACACATGTGGTTCATATTTAAGCCATAGTGCTGTTCCACTGGACGATTTGGCTCTGTTCTTCTAGTCGCACATTCCCCGTTTTTTCTCTTTTGGTTCTGCTGTGCTTTAAGTAGATTGTGCAGATTTCATAAATACTTAAGCAGAATATAATAATGTGTAATATATATAATGACTTCTCTCACTGAGCTACTTGATTTATTTATTAGGCACAACTCATGGTCATTAATAATAATACGATAAACGTTTTCATCTGGGAGAGAGGTTTATTAAGTTTATTTTATGATTTATGGTTTAAAATGAAAAGGGCAGGCACAACAAAAGGAGCAACAATATGCAATATAAATAGCAGACAAATAGTCTTAATATACTGGTTCAATAAAATTTATTAATGGCTGGTATAGACAATATGTTTTTATAGATATTAGAAATGATTAAAAATAGCTTTTATAGTCGGAAATGCCTTTCAAAAAACAAAACAAAAAAATCAAATATTTTTGTGATTGAATTATCTGGTTTTACAGGGCTGTAAAACAAAGGCGCCATCATTAGTTATAATAATTTCTGTCTATGGTCACGGATGAAATGCGCACAATAGGACCGTCTCCACTTCAGCATCATCACCACGCCTCAGCCCAACACTTATGCGCACACGCTCGCACCTTTCTCCATCCATCCTTTTTAATATCTCCTTCCTAGTCAAACTCTGTAACCCCTGCTTCTGCCCAATGAGCGAGAGCAGCTATCAGCAGCGAGCCCTCCCTCATATCTCTCTCCCTCTTTCTCTCTCTCTCTCTCTCTCTCTCTCTCTCTCTCTCACAGCTCGGACATTGTCCACCGTGCACTAATAAAGGAGAGGTGCGGCGCAAGCATCCGACCCAGCACACAGCCGACGGAACCGCAGGCAGTCTCTCGTCTGAAAACACTTGGCTCCAGCTGTGATTCGGACCTTACTTTTGAACCAAGTAAACCAACCTGAACCAAGTAAAAAAGAAAGAAGAAAAAAGGATAAGGGGAACGAACTGCCGACACTTGTTGCTCGCCTTTCCAGGTAAACATCCAGTTGGCAGCCAGAAGCACTCAGTGGAGAGTCTGGTGCGCACATGGCACCGACAACGCGCTCCTCACTTTGCTGACAGCCGCGTAACATGGAGCCACACACTGGATAACGAGGCCTACCTGCTGTACGGCTGCTTTCGCATCTAACAACATAGAGTGAAGTTTGGAGTTTTTTCTGACATTTGATTTTTTTTTTCTTTCTTTTTTCTTCTTTTCTTTTTGGTACATTTTGGGGCAAAAAGGGAGGAAAAGTCATGTTGGGGTTAAACAGGATTCTCAGTCTCCGGGCAGCTCAGATTCAGCGCTGCGGTTCGCCGGGAACCAGACTCTCATCCCGATCTTATTCGTGCCAGAACGCCGGTACCAGTTCGAGGATTTATTGTGCGTGTCTGTTGCTGCTGCTGCTTGTGACGCCTCGGGTGGACTCTTCATGGTGGTGAGTCTGCATCCATCACACAAACAGGCCCACCTGCCTGCTACACTGATTTATTTGCTGGAGCAGTATATAACAATTAGGTTATAATAATAATGATAATAATACAATTTAAAATGCCACAAAAATTTGGACGTTGCTGTAATGAAGCTGGGACTGTTACCCAGCTTTATTTTCTTTCCTTAGAAAACTCTTCAGGGTTCCAAAGTGAGCTCAAATGTAACTTATGATGACTATTTTAATAACCCTTTTCCAAACGCAAGAGAAAACTCCATTCCAACTAATTTTCCAACATCGGACAGACAAGGCGGTTATGAGGGCTGAGGCTTTGCATCAGTTAATTTATTATCGGGGAAATACTGTACAGCTGACAGTGCTTTTCTCATCAGAATTGATGGCAACCTTTTAACATTTTCACCCCCCCCCCCCTTTTTTTTAGTACATTTTGTACACAATCTAAATGCGCTGGCTTACAATATTCATATAAGATATTATCCGGCATTACGAGGTAATGACTGCAAATTCTAAGTGTGTTTTTCTGTCATCATTCAATTTAAATCCAGCTGATTGAGCACAGAGCACGATAGGACGTTAAAGTGAAAAACAAAAAACGAGTTCGTTAATAAGATTCAAACTTCTTTAGGATTCTGTGTCTAAGATGCATTTTCTTCATGCCGGTGTGCTGGCCTGCCAAGCTGAGTAATAATAATAGAGCGATAAACGTAATTTATGTCGTCGCTGTTGGCTGAGCGCGTGTTCAGCTCAGCTGGAGACCGCATTGGACGAGGCACAGGAGTCATTAATCCACCAGGTACCACTCACAAACACAAATGACTTCACTAAAACACCACCCAAAGCAGCCGCGTGGAGCGTAGGTGGAGGGTTAAAAAATATCTCACTGCCTGCGCACTAGCATAAGTGAAAATGTCCATGCGTGTGAGTGTGTTTACAGGAGAGGTGTCTGTGTGTGGGCAGGCGTAGGGATGATGGTATGCCTAATAGTTTGTGTAGATTAAAAACAGTTATAGACTGGGGATTATTGACTTTTTTTTGGGGGGGGGGGGGGGGGGGGGGCATACTGCTTCCCCTAACTGTTTCTTATATTTTTTGTGGATGGCCACCGAGTGATGACAGGGACAGATTAGGGGGTTTAGTGCCTTAGGGTGGTAGCAGAAATAGTTATGGGATGTTGCACTGAAGAAATTAAAAAAAAAAAGTCCTATTTAATAAAATATCTATAAATGTTCATCTGAAATGCAGAACACATATAGCCATTTTGTATTAATTGGGGGTAATATAGTAAGTGATGCTGACATTCATTCTTTATGTGTGCATGTCTCTACCACCAAGTTTGACTTATTTTTGTGATGGGCAAGTTCTTTATGTGTAACAAAAAAGAAAACTAAGGACATACTCATTAGTTCTATCTTTAGATTTTTTATTTTTTTAAAAAAAAGATTTCTTCCTAAAATGACCAGATACACGTTTCCTTTCTCCCCCCCCCCCTTTTGCATTAGCAACAGCTGTGTCATTTAAAGTCAGCAGAGTTCAGTATTACTGTGTCTCCTGCTTGTCTTTCTCTTGTGAGCCACAGTACGGCAAGTTGTTTTAGACCTGTGGATAATGATTTACTATCCTATAAAATCCACAAGTCCTCCTTAGCTCTCAGAGAGCGCAAGAGAGAAGAGAGAAAATTAAGTGTGAATTGCTGCTCTGGCACTTTCCTTTGATGAGCACTCTGTTCTTTTTTCCTCCCCTCTAATCCCTCTCTGGGGAGTATAGAGTCTCCAGTCTCCATCCTCTTGCCCGGCCTCATAAAACATGACCACACAGCTACAGGCTCCCTGGCCTCTCCTCACTGACCCGCCAAAGCCTTGTGGCCACCAAGCTGCAAGAAGTCTCATGCACACACACTGAGAGGCGCATCACAATTAGAGTTTATTCTGGGCAATCTCAATGCACCATTTATCTTGATAGGACACTGTAAAAGTCTGTTTTATTATGGCAGGGAGAAAGACCACAAGAGGCATGCAGGAGAACAGTGAGCAAGATGAGAGCAATCAGGCAAAGGACAGAGGGGAATAAAGTGAGTAAATGGGTTCTTAGTTTGACAGGGTTATTGGAGGCCCCAGACTTCGTGCTCTGATTTGTGACAGCATGATTTCAACTATCCCTTTGGGAAACATTTAAACACACATACACACACAGGTCTTGTGGGGAGAGGTTAAGTGCTTATTTATTTGGAGAGTGGAGTAAATGGTTTCCACTCCCCTCCTACTCGCAAACCTTAAACTGTTAAGTGTAGTGAACTCTGACTCACAGAAGACTGTAACTGCAGCTCTCCTTCATGCCACTCACCACCTATGGGTGTGCATTTCCACTTGTGTGTACAAGGGCACCAGTGCTTAGTAATCAATTGCAATATATAATCAATCACCTCTGCCTGCTGTCTTTTGAATATGAATGGCCGGGGGATTGTGGATTCAGTTTAAAATGAGTTTAAATGTTTTTGTTTGTTTGTTTATGGCACCCTCAGGTACATCGGTGCACTAGGCGCACGTGTCATATGCGATAACATCCCAGGCCTGGTGAACAAGCAGCGGCAACTTTGCCAGCGCCACCCTGACATCATGCAGGCGATTGGTGAGGGGACCAAAGAGTGGATCAAAGAGTGCCAGCACCAGTTCAGACACCATCGATGGAATTGCAGCACACTGGATCGTGACCACACTGTCTTTGGACGCGTCCTGCTGAGGAGTAAGTCTGTGCGCGTCTTCATGTACATCTGTGTGAAAACTAAATGTGATGCCAGAGAGCACCGATCCACTTGTTACTACATGAAGCCTCATTCTCATTTTTCTTCTTCATTTTTTCTTTCTTATCTTTCACTCCTCTTTGTTCTTCTGCCTTCACTTCATTCTTTCTCCTAATTTACGTATGCTAGTACTCCATGTTTACAGTCACTAATGGACTGTTGTAATGCCTTACACCTCATCAATAAACACACATGTATCTAGACGTGGGATTGTCGTCATTTTGTTTTTCAGCCCCTGCCAGAAACCTCTAGTTTGCAGCATAGTCATGCATACACACATACATATTTTCCCTCAGTCTTTATATATGTATAATTCATCCTCTTGAAGGGCTTTAGAAGTGACGACAGTCTGAATCATGAACAATTTTTGAAATAAGTGGCATACTGGCCACGCAAAACACTCACTTGGTAATTTAGCATTAAAGATAAAATGATGTTTTATTTATAATGATATTCTTTTGCAACGATCCAACAGCACTTGGCAGTAAATCAATATTGTTGCATTCTGAATGCACAACACGGATGCAGCATTGTGCCTGCAAATCACTTAGGAAAGAGTGTGACCTAAACCTTCAGGATTATATGCACGGATAATACTTTGTGTACTTTGTCACATTTTTGAAAGGCATAGAAGGAAATGCTTCACTTGTAGCAGTTCATTCTTGTATCAGGGTGCAGGTTGCGTGAAAAGATGTTTGTTTCCGCAAACTTAGTTTCTGACTTAGTTGCTGACTTTCCATGGCTTGTTACTATGCTGCTTCCAGCTATCCCAAGCATGTGTGGGGGCTGATGATGCATGGAAAAAAGTAGCAGATATGGAGATAAAGGCTGCCTGTGTGTGTATGGCGTGGAGAGGAATAAACAGTAATGTAGATGTAAATATTTAGAGAGATATTCTCACTGTCAGACAAACATCGCAGGTTTGAAAGATGACCAGCAGTGCCCTCCTCAGCCCTCTCCCACATGCACCCCCTCAGCACCCACTGCCCCCATCTCCTCACAGACGAAATGGGACACTCCAGTGAATACGGAGCATGCAGGTTGGATCACACAAACTCTTGCGGAGCAGAGTGAATGTGAAACTTGTGTCCCACCCTTAGTTAGCTAAAGTGCTGGTATTTTCATTTCATGAAACTTAATCCTTCACCACATTTCAGAAGAAAGTGTAGCTTCACTAATGCAACTAGGTGCTAAAAGCTTTAAATGCAAAAATGCAACTGATTCAGCACTACTGTATCCTAGCCTGCAGGTTATCAGACAGAAGCAAACATCTTTATAAGGAGGGCACACACAGTGGTTCAGCTCAAAATATGAAGCGCACATCAAACATGGACATGAGAGTTCAACAACGTTGGATGACTTTGAGGTGGATGAGCAAGACGTGTTGAGGGGGTTAAAAGAAACTTTATACTTTTAGGAGATGAAAGTTCTTAGAAATTAAAACCAAAATCTGCCTGTTACATATCTATATGTGTTTAGATGATATGTCAATCTGAGGCTGGTACTGAATTAAATAGGGTTGAGCAGGGTTCTACAATAGAAAGACTTCATCTAAAGAGCATGAAGATGTTTCTCAGCAATCTAGATTTATAATTTTACCTAAACGATTATTTACTCAATAAACTATGAAGTGCTGATGTTCATCAAGTCCATCCAACGAATTAAATCATTAGGGGACTTAAATGTCTTCATAAAATTTCATGGCTAATTTCTGTTCAAAAATCTTGATCTGGGCAGACTGACAACTAAATAACCAAGTGACTGAGCCACATGAAAATGGAGATGCTGGGTTGAAATTCACAGGCAGCCAATTTTAAAAATACAGAGTAACAATTTTATTTGGGGTTCCTTATTTTCTTCTGCTTGTTGAAAACAAGCAGAAGAAAATAAGACGCCAAGACGCCAAGTAAAAATCGTTTTTATTACATCGATAAAGTGTCTAAAAATGAAGAAGCTCCCATGCTTCTCGCTGCCATGTTTTCTGGATTATTCATTCCCAAATGTGCTGCAAAAAGCAACTGTGACCAAACACTATATCTAATTCTCTCTGCATCTTTGGCCAAACAAAAGATGAGTCATATTCTAAAGAATGAAAGAGACCAGAAAAGAACAGATGAACACAGGAATGGTAGATAATGCTGTCATGACATCACCCTGGCGCTGATTAATGGGGTATCACTGTGTCTGTATTCAAACAATTTATGTGAGCAGAGAAGAGCCCCGCAGCTAGGATTATTTCCATGATAATATTTAAACAGAGCTGGTCTATACTCCACTTCAGGCCTGATATGCCCCGTCAGCTGCACCTTCTTGTCCTAATGGCTCATACCTAGGCCCTGTCATGGCATTTTGTGTATTTGTGTATGCATGATAACATGTGGGCTGCAAAGTCTTTGGCACTCAGAGAATCTGTTGTATGGCACTATACGAGTAACTGCAGTTTCCGTATTCAGAAACAGATTGTATTATTCTGACCTCTACCCCCAACTAACCCCTATTTCTCTTTTGGTTTTCTGCTTTCACTCTCAGGCAGCCGTGAAGCGGCATTCGTCTATGCCATTTCCTCAGCAGGAGTAGTGTACGCGCTCACTCGAGCCTGCAGCCAGGGGGAGCTGAAGACGTGTAACTGCGACCCCCACAAACGTGGACGAGATAAGGATGAGAGAGGGGAGTTTGACTGGGGTGGCTGCAGCGATAACATCAACTATGGGATAAAATTTGCCAAAGCCTTCATAGACGCCAAAGAGAGAACGGTCCGAGATGCTCGGGCACTCATGAACCTCCACAACAACCGTTGTGGCAGAACAGTAAGTGTGTGATTGCTGTGCATTAAAACATTTGCACAGACAACCCATGATGCTGACGTTTCAAGCGTTGATTTAACACATTTTAAAAGAAAACAGACTGTGTTTGCTCACTGTCTTCTAGTGGGATATATACCCACACAGACACTTTTAGTTTAATATTCCCAATGATCACTGCCTTTCACATTTACACCTTATTTTAATGAAAAATGTTCTCTTCATCCTGATCCCAACTCTGCATCCCACCTCTACTGTTATTGTTATATATAGGAAAACCATCTAGGCGGAGCTGGAAAGAGTCTTGCCTTCATATGTTAATTCTAAGTGTAAATGTGAATCGGATTCAGCTTGTGGTGCTTACAGCAATAAGAAATACATTACAAAATATCAGGAATATCTTTTTCCAGAAATGATATCCTGTTTAATTTGCTGGCATCACTGGCATGAAAGGCTTTGTCTTCAGCTGGAAGTAGAGCCAGTGAAAAATCCAAACATCACAAGCTAATTAAAACCTGAGCCAATAAAGCTAAAACCACCTGCGAGACAACGTATCACAAGAGGTGCACTCAATGAGAAAATATGCCATAATTTGTGTAAAAGAACCCTTAAAAACATTCCTGCAATGGTGCTGCATTCTGAATATGCAATATATGCAAAACCAAATTTAATGATGTCTAAAACATTGACAGTTCACTCTCCTTCACTTAGGCGGTGAAGCGCTTCATGAAGCTGGAGTGTAAATGCCACGGAGTGAGCGGCTCTTGCACACTACGGACGTGTTGGAATGCCATGTCAGACTTCAGGAAGACGGGTGACTACCTGAGGAGAAAATACAATGGGGCTATCGAGGTGATGATGAATCAAGATGGGACAGGTTTCACTGTAGCTAACAAGGCCTTCAGGAAGCCCACCAAAAATGACCTGGTCTACTTTGAGAACTCTCCGGATTACTGCCTGCAAGACAAAGCAGCAGGTACGACAGCAGAACTGAAAGATGGAGAAGCATTTTCTCATGGATGTTGATGGATGGCCCCGACTGTGTCATGTTTTAGGGGTCTTATGTGTATGTTGTGTGTATACTCATGCATGACTAGTGTGTTTGTGTGTGTGTGTGTGTGTGTGTGTGTGTGTGTGTGTGTGTGTGTGTGTGTGTGTGTGTGTGTGTGTGCGAATGCCCATGTGTGTGTGTGTGTGTGTGTGTGTGTGTGTGTGTGTAAAGGTAGTCAGATAACACAGCAGGCCTCCCGTGTGATGTCTGTGGAAGCTAATATCCTTGTACCCTGAGGAAATGGTCGTTGACGGCCGTGACCACCTGACCTCTGTCAGTCTCTGTCAACACACACACACATACACACACAACCTCATGGTCAGGGGATGTCTTCATTAACCTTTATGCAATGCACCTGATCATTTATGGCTGATTCTGATAGTAATTCATTCATCAAAGAGCCTATCAGACAATTTTCTGGGGGTTGGAGACTGACATCAACACCTACATCACTGAGAAGCGCTGCCCAGTTCTCCCTCACCCTTGCTCCCTTTGTCTGCCTTTTCCTTTACCCCTCATCCAGCCCCCCACCCCCCTTTTCTCACCTTCCCAGTGGAATCCACAGCCTAAGGACACAAGCAGCTAATTTAATTTCTGTCTGTCACAGTCTCTCTCCCTCTCTGTCTGTCTGAACTAAGCATAGCTGGAGGGCAAGTGGGCCTCAGAGTGTGAGAGCCTGTCTGTCTGTCACGCTCCACTGTCCATTTAACCCTCACACACACACCCGTACACACACATAGAGTGGCTTCAAAGGGAGCAGTGGCTTGGGAAAGGCAGTGTAACTATAGGCCACTCTACCAACACCGCATAGTTGTGTGTGTGGGTTTGTTGTTCTATGGGCAGCTTGTTGTGATAGGTAGCAGTTCAAACAGGGAGCTTCTCACACCAAACATGAGCGCTAATCTCTTTTGGGATGACATTCACATAAGACACAGACAATATGCAATGGCAATTGCCACATTGAACACTATGATGCATTCACTATTGGTGGTTAACATGTTGTGCTGGTCTAAGATCAGACAACACAGAACATGAATAAAATTGAAACTTCGAAAAACATAAAACATATTTTGAAAAGATTCACATTTGCATTACAGTGACAGCAAAGTCAAAGATAAACTTGCTACACCACATACTCAGAGATGATAAATTAAATTTAAAAAATTAAATTGTGTTACTTAGTGCAAACACAGTTCTAATAAAAAGTTTGGATGCTATAAAAAGAGAATGCACTGATTCATTAAACCCTATGACAATATATCAAATGTTCAAATGGAGAAACCTGAACACATCGGATCCCCGTGCACTCCTGCAGGGTTGATGTTCCCTGCTTGCCTCCTTCATCATTTGTTTCCTGTTTTGGATTGGACTTGTGCCAGTCATTGCCAATTTGGAATCGCTTCAGATCTTCTTTGGCCCAATTTTTCACAGTCTCCCTCTTTCAGCTGCCACTGACCAGCTCCCCAAACAGAATTTGCTTTGACAGGTGATGGTTAGCCATCAGGAGATGTGACCTAACCAGTGCAACCTGCTCTTCCTAATGGTTTAACGCTTTTGGATCTCAGAGTTGTCTCTGGGTCTTGCCACTAGATGCCAAAAATCTGGTAAAGGGAGTGCTGCTGGGTTTGCTCATCCTTCCCGAGATGTGGTGTGTGTGTGTGTGTGTGTGTGTGTGTGTGTGTGTGTGTGTGTGTGTGTGTGTGTGTGTGTGTGTGTGTGTGGGTTCTATTTTTTTTTTTGAAAAATAGGTGCTCAAGCTATAATTTGATGCTAGCAACACATAAAAAAAAAAAAAAAGCTGGATCAGGGCTATGTTTACCACTGTTATTTCACATCTTGGTCTAACAAAACTGTAAATGTTTGGGAATATAACCAGACCAACTACTGTAGATCTGAAATGTTTTCCCATTCTTGTTAGATATATATATATATATATATATATATATATATATATATATATATATATATATATATATATGGTTAGCTGAAAAAAATAACTACACAGCTGAGAATAGCCTCGTGTATAGAGCTGCTTTTTGAGTAATTGGCAGAGAACTGAAACATAATGGAGTTGATCTTTTTTTGTCATTACTAGCTAACTCTTGCACTCTTTTGCAGGTTCCCTGGGCACAGCTGGACGGGTCTGCAATAAGACATCACGTGGCACAGATGGCTGTGAGGTCATGTGCTGTGGGCGAGGCTACGACACCACGAGAGTCAAGCAAATCACCAAGTGCGAGTGCAAGTTCAAGTGGTGCTGCTCTGTGGAGTGTAAGGACTGTGAGGAAGCTGTAGACATCCACACATGCAAGGCCCCCAAACGAGCTGAATGGTTGGACCAGACCTGAGGACACGCCCCCTATGCTCCCCGTAATGCAACCCCGCCCCTTTCCCCTGTGCAGGATATCCTGTGGAACATGGCATTCTGGGAAAGTTTGTCCAAAAGTGCTCTGCGTCTCCGCCTTCCGCTTCCCCCACCTCGACTCAATGCATGGCTTTTCTACCTGTCTCTGTGAAAGCACTAGAATTCAGTACCCGTCAATATGAATTAATACCCATTAGCCCCTGTTTGTGAATGGCCCTGTGAATGAACTGCTGGGATCAGACGAACAGTGATTCCAGTGATACCACTTTGGGGTTCAGGTGGATTAGGCTCTCACTGAAGATTCAGTCGAGACAGCCTTTTTTTTCTAGTGCGTGGTTCTGGGTAAAAAATGGTTTGCTGCTTTCATGATGCTTTAAAGACAAATTTTTACATTAACTGAGCCTTCAAACATATCCAGTATTATTACCACAACATCATATACTCTCATAATTTTGCTTCATTTTGGGGGGAAATACACATTTACCTAACAAAAAAAAAAAAAAAAAAAAAAAATTAAAAAAGAATAATAGGTTGGGATTTGGGAAGTAGATTCGTAAGTGCAATTTGAGAAGTGGACATCTAAGCGTAAGTTTGGCTGTGTGTGGCCAAACAGTCCAGGCAGAAGACTACCAGAGGACAGAGAGATGGACATTGTGTCATTGGAACTTTGAATGTGACTGTAAAAACAAAAACAAAGCAAAAAAAAAAAAAAAAAAAAAAAAGAAAAAAGAAAAGAAGAAAGCTGTTTAAAGTGATTTATTTAAATTGTAAAGTGTTGTTTCATTTCTCATCTGTGGATGAGACTGCACTACATTGGCTGACGAAAGGACAGAGAAGAGCACTCCCATTACTGTGATTATCAGGTGTACTCTAGTTTTCAGCGTGGAAGAGAAACTGCTGCTGAGAAGAAGACAAAGAAAACCAAGGCCTTGATGGCCATTCAGTCACACCAAACCACAACTTCAGACAGATTTCACTTCTCTGCTCTTCAGCTTGCTTGTATAACATTGTGTATATTGCCTTATCTAAGCAGATGTTCATATGAAATATATGGTGCATTAGTCTGACACTGGAATCATTGTTTTTTGTTCAGATGAGCATTTATATTGAGGCTGTAGGAAATAATATAGAGAAAGCAGGGCTGATCTGTGTGACCGAGATTGACAATGAGTAAATATTGCACTGCTGTCATAATCGGCCACGTTATTGCCATCACCCATATACACATCATTGTGACCGCCATGAGCTGAGAGACACTGGTACACTAATAATATAATACATGTCAGTACAAAGGCTGATTCTGTGTGGGTTGGGGTGGGTGTGTGATATCCGTCAAGGGGAGGGAAGTGTTTGATTAAAGGCCCAGGTTAAACCCCAACCCCTGCTGGCCCTTCGCTATGTGGAATTCCAGGTGGGTCCCAGGCTAATGACTAGATGGCTGTAATTACCCGGGGCTGTTGATAGCTGGTGATTGGACATGGTTGTGCCACAGAGGACCCAGTGTGGGCTCCTGCTGGGACCACATTTAATCAAAGGCTTCTTGGCCGGCTTATCAAAGGGAATACTTTTCCAGCAATCTTCTTTGCCTCGGCCCCCTTAGCTCCCCAGACTCTCTGTCCAGTTCAGTCTCTGTTATATTAGAGTCCAGAGACTCCTGATAAGATGTACGGGATATCACACACAAGAACAAAATGTAGTGTGCATGTGTATGCTTTTGGAAGATCTCACAGATAAAGCTTTAAACCGCTGCTTCTTCACTAACCAGTAAATTTGTCTTATTACAATTTGTTGCAAGGTTATAATACTTCATACTGTTTTAGAGACCATCCTTTCTTGACCTCAGCCCGGAGAGATCGTCTTCAGGCTCTCCGCATCTTAAGGCTGTCGTCTGGAGACCACAGTTGTGTTTTAATAGCCATGGGAGGCCAATATCATTAGATAAGATAAGCTTTATTGTCCCTTAGGCTAATATTATCAAGCTGTTCCAGTCACTGAGACTATTCTAGTGCCAGCGTCCGGTGGCAGAGTCTGTGTCCTAGATGCCAGGCTGAGAGCATTCCATTTGCAGAGTATGACAGGCAAACCATTACTCTTTGCAGCTGGCAGGCAGCAGTGAGAGAAGAGGGAGGCTATACTGATGGCACGAACATGGCATCAAACAACACAGAATTTTTAAAGGATACATCAGTTTTTTTGGCAGCTTAGATCTTATCCTGTTTTGTTATTGGCACAATAGGTAATAGAATTACTCACTGAATTAATTGCTGAGATGTAGAAATTTTTCTGACGTGGGTAGGGTAGGTAACAACCCCAAAGTAAATACACAAGTTTGTAAAGATCCATCACATATTAGAGACTACTTTGCTAATCTAAACCTAAGCTTCTTGAAGTGCAGGCACATGGCTTTCCAGCACGGAGAGAGATTATTTCATGAGTACTGACATTAAAGGTTTGCCAATGTGTTCTGACTTCCAAATAAAGTAGTTTAGTTTTTTCTCACTTTGTAGTGGTATTGCCATGTTTCCAGTTCTCAGCAATTAACTTAGTGGGTTATTATCAAAATCAATACAAACAATGGCCAAAGCTGCAACATAAAATCTAGGCTGTAGTAAATCAGAGTTATCCTTTAATTCCACAAGGCCAAGTAGCCTGACTTGGATCATTGCTTTAAGAGGAGCTTTGTGGTAAAGTCACAAGGTATAAGCTCTGTTCAGATGCAGCTAAATTTTCTGGATTTTGTCTTAAAAAAATAGTGTTCAAACTGGTATACTGACACACATTGCTGAAGTATCTTTAGATTATTACAGGTTTTACAAGTTTCCTCTATTCTTTAAGCATTTTTTAAAAAACACTATATTCTCTATTTGTCTAAACTTCCTCTGTGTCTTACTACTGACAGAAAGATTTATAAACCTTATATCCTGGCTATAATACATGTCAGTCTGAGGTCTGGTAGCCAAATGACAACAACTCTGAGAATAGAGGTTGAATGATTGCATATATATCTGTGAATGTAGGCACACACACACACACACTAGAGGTACGTAGACAGAACCAGGCTTAGACTCGAAGGAAGACACTGAATTAAATGGGTAGATGCAGGAAAGAAAGAAATGTATAAGGTTACTCTGAGACCTGGCGGGCATGTTTACCAGCAGATCCTAATCTGAGCAAAACTACGTTCCCCGCAATTCATCATCATTACCCACCCCGTGTGGCACATCCCTCTGACCACCGTCCCTCCTCCTCCCCACCTCTGATATAGGTGCCTGTTGGTGGGAATCTTCCCAGAGATCCACCTTGGGGGTGGTCCAGGTGTCAGCCATGTGATCTGTTTTGCACACATATTCACATGTACATACCTGCAGGCTGGTATAGCACCCCATCAGTGCTCCTTGAACTAGCCTATCAACTGTCTGGTAAAACCTTCAGTATGTTAGCAGCCCTTCCTGCTCTGTCACTCACCGATCATGACAAATGCATCCCAATACACGTGTTTGTGTATGTGTGCAACAGGATGAGTTTACCCCTCAGGGTGAGAAGAACCTGTTTTTTTTTTTTTTTCTGTAGGTTTAATGGGAGTCTGTTAAGGTCAGGGATCATAAAGTTTAGGTGTATTAACAGAAAAGCTTCGACATTATGACCAACAATGATCTGGCGCCTGTTGACACCTCCTAAACATTAACAGCTTGCTCATGTTGCTAAGCTCTTCTCAGGTTGGCCAGCAATGAGGTAAACCCTTTCAGAAGCACACCTGCTTTGCTGGATTTAAATCTGGTCTGCAGTGAGTTGTTCACTGGTGTCAACTCTTCCATTCATCTTTTATTCTTTGGCTCTGCCTCTATTTGATGTGGTGGGTGTCAGCCATTAGGCATTACATGGCGTAGCTTTGCAGGAACATGGGTTGAAGGGCTTTGAGAGCATCAGGAGGTGCAGATTTGTTAGGGAGCTCAAACTAATATTTACATGACCTCCCAAGACCTGCCTCAGGGGTGTGAAGGCAGAAAGAGAGAAAAAAGCATGAGTATGAATTTGAGCATGTGCTTTAAGTGGAAAAAGGGGATTATGACATTAAAAATTCATCTGTTGAGAGCCACTGTGACCCCCTCCATCTTTCACTAACTGCTCCCTTTGCTCTGCCATTCATTGTAATGGTTGAGAGCAATGCATTTTTGTACAGTAGTACAACTCAAACACTATAGTGACAACTGCAGTTTTAGCAACATATTGGTCTAGCGGGCTTGCCAAATTTATTTTGCCAAGAAAAACTTGAATTTTCCCAGCAGTTTTTCTAAATTATTTCAGTACTCACACACTGTTGCAGGTACAACATTTGCCTTGTTTTAGCGATTGCTTCAAAAACTTACACATACAACCATATGCCGGTGGACCTAAAGGAATTTCCCAGAGTAGAAAGCTTGTTTGACCTGGTCCATCACTAATTTGTCATCACTAATATATTTGTGATTTAACTCCTGACTGCTGGGCCAAAAGTCAAGCTTAGTGCTGGCTTGAAGAATGTACAGGCGAGAGTCAGTACTGAGCCAGAGTCAGACAGACAGTTAGCTGCAGGGAATTCTTCACCGTACAAGGTGTAGGTCGCAGTGTGACAAGGTCTGTATATGTGTGTGACGGTGCGAGTGTGTTTATCTCCCTCCCTGTGTGGGAATTTACAGACACACCTCGCAAGGCACAAACAACAGTGACCTGGAAAAATAGTCGAAATTCCACCAACATACCAGGGAATCTGGGGGTTTGGGCTGACAATACACACGCAAGACAGAGGTGTGGGAAGCGGGAGAGATACAGGGTCAGGGTTAAACTATGTAGGCCTCACAGATACAGATACCAATGAGTGATACCAGCTGACACGCAGTGATGCTGACACTAACAGTGATACCATGGCTACCTTAGTGGCATTGATAGATAGTGCTGAGCCATCCTGGAGTGCACACACGATCAAGCCAAAACTCTGTTCATTTTTGTGACTTCTAATCAGCATATGCTGTTCCAAAAAGATACTTTCTTGTTCCTCAAACATCTACAAGTGAGAACAAATATCTAGTGTACCAGGTGTAATTTTAAAGGGTCTGAATGTTGAATGTTAAGAGGCAAAAAGTAAAAGCACCTACTGGAGTGTCTACCTGTACTCAAACATGTTCACAACTGTGTGTTTGTTGATGCTTAGAGTGGTGTAGATGTGTTTATCAAATCACTGCAGTCAACATCTCTGTCTCAGACTCCTACACTCCTCACCTTGAAAAACACAAACCACTGAAGATACTCACAAATTCAGCCATGTTACAGATCCTGAACTCACACCACACAAACAAACACTCTCTACGTGGAATGTGTTGTTTGTGTTTTGAGGTGCATTTTTCTCCAGTGTTCATTTCCCCGAACACGCTGTAGATCTGCGCTGGCACTGAAGTCGGCCCAGACACAGTATTACAGAAACCTGGCATTATCTTTATCTTCGTGGTTTTTTGTTTTTTTTTTTCCAGTTGTTCTCCTGACATCTACAGCCATTTGGAGAAGCGACAATCCCCCCCCCTCATCTAGGTGTCACCTTGTAGACAGTTGATCAGGAGCAAGGACACGGTACAGTAGCTCCAGTCGCTCAGTAAACAGTGGTAAACAGAGCAAGCGCTCGGCATGAAATGGAGGAATACTGTGCACAAAACATTTACACAGAGCTGCCACGGGAACAATATCATTTCAGTTTTACAATAAAGTGCTGGTCTAACAAAAACAACAGACGGAAACTCATCTGTCCCTCTCCCTGTTCAGACTGACTTGTTTATGCTCAGGCCTCCCACTCTGAGTAAGGAGATAATTCAATCAAGTATAATAGAGCTTTCACACAAGCTTAACCCAGCTTTAATCCTAATGCTGCCAGACCAAATCTGGAGCCTGATCTCATATATCTAGAATTTTATTCTATTCCGCGCCAACAGATGAGAGGTTTAGTTACTGTTAATAATTTGACTTTTTAATATGAAAATCTGAGGTACTACTAAACACATAAATTATTACAGATGAATCAGATCTTAAAATTTTACAGTTTACTTGGAAATTAATTTTTAATACAAACAAAACAGAAAGACACCGAAGTAGTGCGGAGTAGATGACATAATAATGCAGTACAACACCCTGTATTATTACAGATAAAGGTTTAGGTGGAAAATAGAAGCTACATATTGTGAATGGTGTCCCAATTCCTGAAAGAGGGGTGGTATTTTAATTATACCCAGTCTGCCAGAAAGGCAGGGGCACACCTCACCTTTTTTTTTTGGCAATGCCCCACTGTGTCTACATCTCCCTCCAGTAACTACAGCCAACTGCTGACATTGTTTTGATCCATCTCAGAATGGAAAACTGTTCCTCTTGTGCAGAGACTGTAGGGCAGCCAGCAGCACTATAGTTAGTGTACATTATACATCACACATGGAACTCATGAGCCTATTGTATATATACTGTTCATGCACAGATCCACGCCCATAGTGTAGATGCAACAGATGAAGAATAATTCTTCATATCCTTCATATATGTTTCACAGTTGCAAAGCGAGTGCAGCAGCATGCAAGTTTACTAAATGACCAGCTCCTCTAGTCAACCATATGTGCAACATATATGCAAACCCTAAAACTGAGTCATAAAATTGCATTTAAAGGATCTGCTCTGATATTACTGTAAAGAAAGGCGCAAGCTGAAAAATTATTTGATTTGAGACATATCACAAATGTTTTCCATTCTGGGAATCTAGATGTCAAATGTACATGACTTTTTATGCATGCACGTGTTAAATACGACTGAGTAGCGTGATTTTGTACAATGCTAAGATAAAGTGCACTCACATCTTCATTACTGGCTAAGAGATCCAAATCTACCAAGTGTCTGAACTGGGATAGTTTAGAGGACAGTAAACAACAGTCTAATGTGTTTATCAGACACTAAAGCACACACCAACAGCTGTTTACCACACAGAGAGCCAAAATGCATACAACAACAGCACCGGGAACATGTAGTCTGACGGAGCTGCACACTGTAAGGGAAGGTGATGTAGAAGGACGTTTGTCTGTTGTTTGTGTAATCACCCTGCATGGGAATATCCAGCTGCTACAATATACATTCTAGCGCAATAGTTTAAACAGAGAAAGAGAGAGTGAGACAGTGAAAGGTTTAAAACTTCCTACTCTATAGGATCAGTCAATCAAGAAACTGAATTTCAATAAATAAATGCAATGCCTGACAAACCTACATGCATCGGTGCATAAAACTGAAACGTTAACCATGTACAGAGTAAATGCTACTTAGACATAGGTGTTGGCATGAAAGGACTGTCATGTCTGTCATTATGAATGGCAGACAAGACCTACAGTTTTTTCAAATTTTACATATGGATGAAAATGACATAAAAGAATAACTGCAAGCAGCTGTGAATTTTCAAAATAGCCTACATATGTGTATGATAAAAACAAAAAAAAACCCAATTATGACATATGTATTCATGTTCATCCATTCTGAATAATGACATGCTTCAACACATGATCTGAGCATTATTTAAAAAAACAAAACAAACAAACAAACAAAAAAACAGTGAAGAGTTTTGTGAAATATACGAATTTGCCCTCGTGCTGTGAGCAGGATGAAAAAATGCCTCCTGTCCATATAATAAACATGTTTTTTCTGCAGGTAGCCTCTTAGACTAGCTGAGTTTAGTGTAAAGACTCAAAACAGCTTGCATGGCTTAGTTCAAAAGTAACAAAATTAATCAACCAGCCTCTTTAAAGTTACTTATCTTAACATTACACCTTGTTTTAAGACAGCAATTATGAAAATTTGCATTCACTTGTGGAAAAAAAAAGCAGCACTACCAGCCACTGTTTGTCTCCCCATGCAGCACAGAATGCAAAGCTTGGTTTCCACCTGCAAAACTGTGCAGCAAAGTTAGAACAGGTGTGTGGCACACGTGCAGCTCTCCCTGCTTCAGACTTTAGTGCTACTGCTGGTGCCAAGAGAAAGACAGCACTGAACTTACAATAAGTAATGAGAGAATGTACACACTTTATTATTAGGTACACCTCTTTAACTGCTTGTTAATGCAAATATGCAGCAGCTCAGTGCATTTAGCCATGAAGACATAGACAAATTGGGCTGCTGAAGTTCAAAACCAGAATCAGAAAGGGGAAGAAAAAAGATTTAAGTGACTCTGAATGTGGCATGGTTGTTGGCCTCAAACGGGCTGGTCTGAGTATTTCAGAAACTGCTGATCTAATGGGATTTTCCTGCACAAACATCTCTAGGGTTTATAGAGAATGGTCCCAAAAAGAGAAAATATCTAGAGAGCAGCAGTTCTCTGTGTGAAAATGCCTAGTTGATGCCAGAGGTTAGAGGAGAATGGCTAGACTGCTTTGCTCTAATTGGAAGGCAGCAGTAATTCAAACAGCAACTGGTTAGAAGCAAGTTATCCAGAAGAGCACCTCTGAATGCACAGCACATTGAACCTGGCAGTAGATGGGCTACAGCAGCAGAAGACCACACAGGATACCACTCCTGTAGTAATCAAATATTATTTTCGTGTCAGTTTTGACAGCGTTATCTTGTTTGTCTACACTGTACACGTACAACCCGTTTTGGTTACAACTCACAACCTAACTGCTCCAGAGAAAATGATAATCACTCTGAACCCCTTAGAAAAAAAAAACATTTTGATCAGCATATGGCGAAATTGTGGAATTTTACTTGTGTTGAATGAATAATGAACATGCTAGTGTCATGGTCCTGGGTCAGCTACCCAATATTTTGAGTTTGTTGAACCTTTTCAACAAACTCCATTGTGTTTTTTTTTTCCTAGCCTTATATTTCAGTCTGTACATTTCCTCTGTTTTAGGTTTCAGTAGTTACAGTTTTCAGTTACTCCCTTTCTCACTGTGCGTTTTTGCCTTTTTGGATTTCAACAGCCTGTCAATAACCAGCTCGCTTTCAGTTTAACCTTGCTGCCTCCAAAAGTCCCGCATTTGGGTCCTCACTATTTCCACGTTCCACACTGTTAGTAGTCTACTGAACGTGACAGCTAGTGGGAAAAGCTTAGTTTACAGCTTTGATAGCGCTATCTTGTTTACAATGTACACGTGTTTTGGTTGTTTTGGTTACATGGAATCATGCTATATTTTGACTGGGCTCAGTAACTTCCTGACTCCCTTTAACCCCTTAACTGGCAGCAAATAAAATCACCTGAAACAACTACATAACACCCTCTGGTTATTATTGGCTCTGAACAACCCATTTCATAGCCTATTAATCGGCTGCGTCTGGTCCGCGGGCCGAATGAAGTGCATTTATATGGCAGGCTAGACCCGCCCATTTTGACTGACACCTCATTCGGCCAATCATGTTAAGAAATGGGTTTCCCAGAGCCAATAATACTCAGAGGGTGTTATGTAGTTGTTTCAGGTGATTTTTTTGCTGCCAGTTACATGATTGGCCGAATGACGTGTCAATAAAAATGGGAGGGTCTAGCCTGCCATATAAAAGGGACTACAAACGGCCCGTCACCGGGCCCTTGCCAGTTAAGGGGCTACAACCATGTTAGCATTTTTATACCTGGCGTTTTATACAAATAAGTAATGAGATTAAATAACATTTGTTATTAAATTTAGTTATTTTTATCTTGTTTGTTTAATTTGACATAGAAGGTTTAGTGTTTGTATATACTGTTGTGTGTTTTTGTGCGTGTGTGTCTGTGTGTATGTGTGTGGTAAGTGAAGGTGGACAGTTGTAGTATTTCAAACAGCTATTTTTGCCTCTCCCTTGAGCAAGGACCTCCCGCACTGCTGTTTGCAGGAATATTTTTCATGCTTAGATTAAATAACCAGATTGTTTAACACAACTTTAGAGTGAGAGAAGGAATGGAGAGGAAGTGTAATGGTACGAATTTCAAGAACAAGGATGATGTGCAGAGCTGTAGTAACTACAGAATGAAGCTGATGAGCCATAACATGAAACTATGGAAAAGAGTTGTTGAAGTGTTGAAGCTAGGTTAAGTTCAGCAAGCAGCAGTATGGCTTCATGCCGAGAAAGAGCGCTACAAATGTGATGTTTGCTTTGAGAGTGCTGATGGAGAAGTACAGAAAAGGTCAGAAGGAATTGCACTGTGTCTTTGAGAATGTGGAGAAATCATATGACAGGGTGCCACGAGAGGATCTGTGGTACTGCATGAGGAAGTCAAGAGTGGCAGAGAAGTATATGAGGGTGGTGTAGGACATGTATGAGGACAGCGAAACAGTGGGGAGGTGTGCAGTAGGATTGACACATGGGTTCAAGGTGGAGGTGGGATTACATCAGGGATCTGCTCTGAGCCCCTTCTTGTTTGCCATGGTGATGGACAGGTGAGGTCAGGCAGGAATCTCCGTTGACTATGATATTTGAAGACAACGTTGTGAACAGTAGTGAGAGCAGGGAGCAGGTGGAAGAGAGTCTGGAGAGGTGGAGATATGCTCTGCAGAAAAGAGGAATGAAAGTCAGTAGAAGAAAGACTGAATACAGGTGCAACAGTGAGACAGTTGTAACTGTGAAGATGGAAGAAGCAGATGTAGTGAAGGTGGACAAGTTTCAATACCAGGGTTCAACCATCCAAAGCAACAGACAGAGCACAAGAGAGGTGAAGAAGAGAGTGCAAGCAGGGTGGAGTGGGTGGAGACAAGTGTCAGGGGTGATTTGTGACAGGACAGCAACAAGAGTGAAAGGGAAGATTTACAAGATGGTAGTGAGACCTGCTATGATGTATGGATTGGAGATGGTGTCACTAACAAAAAGACAGGTGGCAGAGCTGCCAATGTTAAGATTTTCATTGGGAGTGACCAGAATGGGCAAGATTAGAAATGAGTACATCAGAGGGACAGCTCAGGTTTGGAGACAAAGTTAGAGAGGCAAGGCTGAGAAGGTGTGGATATGTGCAGAGGACAGATAGTGGATACATTAGACAAAGGATGTTAAATATGG
The DNA here is from genome assembly GCF_007364275.1 of Archocentrus centrarchus. Classification (NCBI taxonomy): domain Eukaryota; kingdom Metazoa; phylum Chordata; class Actinopteri; order Cichliformes; family Cichlidae; genus Archocentrus; species Archocentrus centrarchus. Next base: position 18,919,924 of record NC_044352.1, read on the forward strand.
AGCTGCCGGGCAGGAGGGAAAAAGGAAGACCTCAGTGAACATTCATGGATGTAGTGAAGGAGGCCATGCAGAAGGGCTGGTGTGACAGAAGAAGAAGCTAAGGATAGGATGAGATAGAGGCAGATGATCAGGTGTGGTGACCCGTAAAGGCAGAGCTGAACTAAGGTGTTATGAGGCCCTAAGCAGAATTTGATTTGGGGACCCCACTCACAGCCAACCACCCATCTCTGCACCGCCAATATTAGCTATATATATTGATTGTTTGTGCATTGTACATCTAAGGCACCTAATACTACCAGCAGACAATGCATTTACAAAACAAGTTAACTATTTGAATTGCTTTTGAAATGTGCAAAATGGCAGAACAAAGAACTTGACTGGCCTGCACAGTCCTGACCTCGACTCTGTAGAACACCTTTGGGATGGATTAGAGCAGAGACTGCGAGCCAGCCCTTCTCGTCCAACATTAGTGTATGAACTTACAAATGTGCTTCTGGAAAAATGGTCAAATATTCCCATAAAAACACTCCTAATCCTTGTGAAAAGCCTGCCCAGAAGGGTTGAAGCTGTTATAGGTGAATGAGGTGGGCCAACATCATCCATCCATCCATCCATCCATTCGCTTCCGCACATCCTGTTAAGGGTCGCGGGGGGGCTGGAGCCTATCCCAGCTGTCATAGGGCGAGAGGCAGGGTACACCCTGAACAGGTCGCCAGCCTGTTGCAGGGCCAACACAGAGGGACAGACGACCTTTCACACTCACATTCATGCTCTCATTCACACCTATGGGCAATTTAGATTAGCCAATTAACCTAACCCCAGTAAGTGCATGTCTTTGGAATGTGGGAGGAAACCGGAGTACCCGGAGGAAACCCACGCAAGCACGGGGAGAACATGCAAACTCCACACAGAGAGAGGGCCAACATCATATTAAACCTTATTCATTAAGAATGGGAAGTCACTCAAGTTCATATGCATGAGAAGGCAGACAAGTCAATACTTTTGGCAATATAGTGCATAAGCTTATATAGTAAATCCCAATAAATAAATATAATATAAAAAACTATTAATTAAGGTTAATTAGGTCATGTTAAATGCTATAGTATCTGTCAATAATAAAAATATCTCACATTGATCTGAGGGGAAAAAAGTCACATGTAATCAGCTTAAGAAGCAGTGTGGAAAGCTCATGTTGTTCCAAAATATTTCAACAGTGCTCCTGGGAAATAGTTGATGGAATGGGATGAGTTTATTTTACCAACTTATACCAAATTCTAAAACCCCAGAGGAAATAAAGAAAACAACAACACCCAAAGCAGGTCTTACTAAATAAAAGAAGTAGCTAATTGAGATGTAACAATGTTGGAATATAACTGCAAATACACCAACATGATAATCTGTATGATGTAGCACTGTTATCAGAGAGAGCCATGAACCTGACCCCAGCTCTGACACAGGCAGTAGAAATGATTAAACCAGTAGTGTTAAGTTGTCAGATTGTCAACATATTTATACTGAAACATCACACACAAACAAATATGCTTTCATCAGCCTGTATGTGACTTCCAAGCACTCTTGGGGGCCCCCTGCTGGCGTGGCCCTAAACAGCTGCTTAGTCTGCTTATGCCTTGGGCTGGTGTTGTGTCAAAAAGTGATTGTCTGCCAAAAAGTGATTTTAAAACAGTGTTTAAACTGTTTTAAATTACTTGTTGACCTTTAGTCTCTAAAACAGTCACTTATATATATCCTTTATTTATTTAGGTAAAAACTGCCACTGACAAAATGTGTTTTTCAAGACAGACCTGGCCAAGGGGGTAGCAGAAATTGCAACAAATATAGTAATAATCTAATATAATCTAGACCAGGGTCTTTCTGTGTGGAGCTTGCATGCTCTCCTGCGTGGGTTTTCTCCAGGTTTCCTCCCACAGTCTAAAGACATGCAGTTAGTGGGGTCAGGTTAATTAGTGATTCTAACGGTGTGAATGTGAGTGCAAATGGTTGTCTGTCTCTCTGCGCTAGCCCTGTGACAGGTATTTATATTATCAGATCTGTTTCAGTCACATATTTTCTGATGGATATGATGATTATTTGGATTTTTTTTTGTAATAGAATAGTGCAGAAAGAGATTAAGGGACAATATGTAAGAAAAAAGGGACCAATAACATCAAAACAGCATCCAAGATGTAAATCTGAATACAAATATCATTATAATACTATCATAATTGTCACAGGTGATATAACTGTGATACACGCGCGCACGCACACATGCACACACACACACACACACACACACACACACACACACACGCACACACACACACACACACACACTATTTAGCAAACAGGAGCGGATTCCTCATGCCATGTGTGTGACTAGCCAAAAAGCAAGGTACAAATGTCAAGTGATGGGAACTCATTAAATCAGAAGCAGCATTACAAAGACTGATGTGGTACATCACCCTTGACTAGAAAAGTTAGATTTACATTAAGTCTGCAAAGTAATTACCCAACCACTTTAAGACATGAAGTAGTACTGAATAGCAGTTCTCAGCAAACTTGTCTTTAAACTATGCCCATAAAACTATCAGGAAGAAGAGTACCTCTAAAACACCACCACCATCCATTGTGTTCCAAATCTGAACACCTAATTTGATTTTAAACTGGGAGGTGCTAAAATGAAACACAAGTATATACAGTATGTGTATTAGTTTTTTTTTTTTTTGGCAACAAAATCACCTTCATGCAAGTCTTTTTTTTAATGCCCTAAGTAATAATATCTGAGTTAATTCACTGGTTGGGAATCTCCACAGCAGAGCATGTTCAGGTACTCTGATGATTGCCGTCTGCTAAAGTGTGTATCATTTGTTTAGGCTGGTTTCTGTAGCAACAAGGATTCTTATTTCATGCCACTTTTTCTGGCCTTGTATGTATGCTGTTAAGTTGGAAAAAAAGCAGTATCATCTGGCATTTGCAGACATCATTATCATGACCATCAACTATCAAATCCTCACACACACGATCATTACCTTTAGTGACATGCAGCACTCTGACAACTGTAAGGACGGTGGTTGGTTGATGGGGTCTGAGTGTGGGACCAAGCCCAGAAGAAAGAGGCCTCTCTAGTTTGAGGAGGGCAGGATCAGTGTGGCACTCAGCCCTGTCTAGATCCAGGAGTGAGTGTGATGCGAGAGGGGATGGTAGGAGATAAGTCCACTTCACCAAACTCAATGGGACACTTCAGTAGAGGCACAGCTCTCACCCTGAGCACCGTCTGTCTGAGAGAATGAAGGACAGAAACTTTAATTTCATTACAACAAAATTCAAATGAAAAACTACTCACTTGTGTTAGTTTGCATAGTCATTTATGGTCTGAGTAGCACCATATAGTCCAGAGATGAGGCATCTAATGAAGGTAGCATCACTAAGGGAGGATATTTCATTTATATAGGTAAGTATGAGCATGTTAGTGTGTGTGTGTGCGCACAGTGACAGAGACAGATTAAGTGTCTGAGAGGGACAGATGGCCTTACAACCAACCTCCACTCACTCATTGAGTGAGATAAAGAGCCACATTCTCACAGACACACACTCCACTGCTGGCATCCAACCAATTGTGCAGAGAAATAACTCAACCCTTAACATGAACAAATAAGTGTGGATATAAGGCCTGCGTTGGGTCTGCTAAAAATTGTAGATTAATCACAAGCTTCAAACAAGCAGATTAGAAGAAGACCATTGTGGTCTTCAAATGGATTTATAGGATTTGCCCGTGTATATACTCAGCCGTGCTATGTGAGATTTGGGAGAACACACAAGTATGAGAGAGTGTGCGTGCATGTGTGTGTGTGTGTGTGTGTGTGTGTATGCCAAAACAGTGACAGGACATTCTTCTACAAACAGGTTTTCAACAAGCTCTTATCTCTCTTCTGCTCTCTCCTCATCCATCCCCTTGTTTCGTCCTCTCCTCTGCTGGAAGAAACGCCCTTTGATTACATTTCCATCACAAATACGCTTGCAAAATGCAGCCTATATGTCAGGAAGGCAAGCGTCATAATAGATAGACCATTTACCCAGATATAGAACAAATGACCAAGCGGACACAGTTAAGCAGCATTTTTGGTTTGTGAGCGTTTGGGAAGGTCTCTGTTTCCGGGTGACCCCAGTGGCCCAGTCTGCCTGTCTATTAGAGCAGGGGCTATTAGACCATCAGAAAGTGGGAGCATCCCCTCTTGCCATGGTGATAAGATCAAGGCATTCCGACAGGGAAAGCAGTCATTACCCTGCACTCTAGCCCATAATGTCCCTCTATTAAAACACCCTGTTGCCATGGAAATGCAGCTGTGGCCATTTAAGTCACTTCTTAGCCCTGCTGTCTCTCTGGGTCATTGACACACACACACACAAACACACAATGCACCGACATGTCAACTGATAAACATTTACACATGCACACTGCTATCTGGGGCACTGTTTTCCTCCAACACACACAACAGAAACACACGTCTGGCTGTCTGGGTGTCTGGCTCATGTGGGGTCGCGGCTGATTGGACAGGAAGATGGTGAACATGGATGTCAGAAGTACAGTAAGAAAACGTGGAAGGCTGAATCATCATTACAGAATTTAGATTCAAATACAGTTACAGGCACAGTCAAGTAGATGGATAGGAGGCTGACAGAGACATACATGACAGATGCATGCACAACACAAACACTGATCAGAATAAACAAACACCTCTGGATGTTCAGAAGATTTTGTGTCAAACAAAGCCGACCCCCTGTTTCACTAATCCTCGTGTGGTCACTTCCAGACGTTCTTGTGTCATCAGTAGACACCTCCTACGCTCGGGCACACACAGACTCACACAAGCACCAACAAACTCTTACAAACCAATGAAACCCCACAACTTCCAGAAAGGCTTACCAAACCCTACGTAATGAGCATACTCTAAAGCATTCAGTTTTACAGTCTGTCTCTGTTGGACTTTGTTAAAATTATCCATCTTCTTCTTCCAATTTTATTCTGCCATCAATTAATTGATGATTAGGGAATAGTTGGTATGCACACTTGCGGGCGTAGACTAATGAACTTGAGTTGAAACTCACCTTGTGTTTAGCACCGAAAAATATTTGAATGCAGCAAATTTCAGAGTTTGCACTTACTTTGATTGTTCTTCCATCTCAAATCTATAGTACATTTTATTTAAATAGCAGCAAAACACAACAACATCATCGTCTCAAGGTGCTTTATATTGTAAAGACCCTACAATAAATAGAGAGAAATTGATAATCAGATCATCCCTCTGCTCATTAACATCACAGCATAAAAGACATTTAAATGGATTTGGCAGGTTGCACATGTTCTCATTTATGTGATATTTTTTGTTGCTGCCATGTGATTGATTTTAATACAATACTATGCAAAAAGTCTTGAGCCACCCCTCATTTCTTTATATTTTGCTTCCGTGGAGCCTGGAGCTCAGGAAGTAGTTGGTCATCTAGCAATAGGAAGGTCAGTGGTTTGATCCCTGGCTACTCCAGTCTGCATATCCTTTGGCCTCAAGTTGGAGTGTGTGTGTAAATGTTAGACAAGGTGCTTAGTTTCACTTTAGTTTAAAATGTAAACATTTAACAGCATAGAAATGAATGTGTGTGTGACTGGGTGAATGAGGCTTGTAGTAAAAAGCACTTTGAGTGCTCAGAGTAGAAAAGCACTATATAAGCACCAGACCTTTTACCAAAGTGGTCTTGAGCAGTAGTTCTCCAGGCTTTCTGAAGGTCTTTCAAAGTACAGCATTTTCACTTGTTTTTAGTCCAGTCCTTGTACCTGGCTATTTCCATATGAATGTTTTTGTTTGTTAAGCCACTTAACACTGACCTATGAATCATTCAAGCATAAAAAAGGCACTTATCTCTATTGTGTCTACACATAACAGAACCAATTTTAAATTGTGTCCTTAGATACTTTGTTACTAGCAGCCTATTGCATAAACACATCATTTGTCCCTATTTCTTGAGCTGAATTTTGGAAAAATGTCAAAGATAACACAGTTTGACAGGCATAAAAGAATAATCTTGCACCAACAAGGTGATAGCTCTAATATCTCTGTATATTTGCAATTTGTATACAATTTGTATACTTGTATATTGTCTTATAGTTTTTATACTTATTTGTTTTTTTCTGTAAGCACGAAGTACCGCAGCAATTTCCTAATGCTGTGAACCTGTTCACCCATATGGCAATAAAAACCTTCTGATTCTTATTCTGATTCTGATTCTGATTCCCAAAGATGAATTAGCCAAAAAAAATTAGCAAGGTGTGCAGTGTGTGTGCTGCACGTGGAAGACAAAAAAATAGAGTAGGGGGCCTACAAAAAAAATATCTACAGCAGATGACCAGTGTCTGAAATTTATGTCCTTAAGAAACGGCTGTTTGCTGAAGCCTGATCAGAAATGGTCACAGTGGAGGGTGGCTGTCCAGATGCCATTCTTAAGGAAGGGAAACTGGAAGAAAAGCCTGAAGCATGCCAAAGTGCAAAAGAGCTGGACTGAAAATCAGTGACAGCAGGACTTTGGACTAATGAATCCAAGTTGTAAATTTTTGGTTCAAATTGGTGTCATTATGTACAGAGCAGGTCAGGAGTCAGGTGTCTGTAAAACATGGTATAGTAAAAGTCAGCCAGTACCCAAAGAAGAGCTTTGAATCTCCTTGAAGACGTCTGGAGAACTGATGACTGCTTAAAGAAGAAATAAGAAAGAAAGAAGAAAGCTTACCTAAGAGAGTTCAAGCTGTGTTGAAGAATAAAAGCAGTCACACCAAATATTGACTTTCAAGCTCATCAGAATTGTATAAACTCTGATTTTGTCATACAAAGTACATAAGTACAAGCAAGTTAGTGTGCAAATCACTAATTTTTAAAATATATACTTATTGTTATCAGAAATATAAATGCTGAATATTCAAGACAGCCAACAATGTTTCCTTATACAGAGCAAAAATTAGTCTGTGTTTCCTCCTAGTGGCCAAAGTTTGAATGTATGAAACTTGAATATGAGTCAAACATGACCCTGCCTTTTCAAAGTCATTCACTGTACAGTGATAACTAGTTGTTTTTTTTTAAAGTAAAAGTCGAAACAAGATATAGTGCTCATGATAGCAAAATGCCTTTTAATTGACTTTAATCTCAAGCAAAATACTATATATAAGCTCATCATATATTTCCTATGTCATACCAAGCCTGAAAGTACTATTGCTGTCCAGAATGTCAGTATGCTGTATTATTTCCTTCTAAATGTAGTACAGCAGAAGTTTGAAGTGATTCATAAGCTGATTCAGCAACTGAAAATAAATAAAAGAGTTGTACCTCAAGTACCTCAGAACACGACTTTAGTATAAACATCAGTTAAACAGATACTTTCCAAAAGCTGTGCTATTGTGTTTGAAACTGTCTGGGACTATTGATTTGTGTCTCTCCTGAACCCTCACTACACTTATCTCAACCCTTCCCTAACCAAACTATAATTTTATTCTTCATGCCAATCAGAGAGGGAAAATGTGGAGGAAACTGCAAGTAAATGAAATACTGGCGGCCGCCTCCTGGCAGCAGAATTTTTAGGTGGCACAAATCTGCTGGAAGCACAAGTTCTGGAGCTCATAATTACCAGGTCTCAGTAGATCTTAATGGGGTGCACATGAGCCTTAGTGACTTCTCAATAATGGCTTCACCATTCACCATATCAACTCAAAAGCAAATTGCTAAGTAAGAACCAGGAATAAGAAATGCTAAAGTCATAAAAAATATAAACCACCGAGAATACTGTCACTTTCTGTGATAGGCATTATTATGGTAAGAGCTATAGTTGGACATTCTTTTATGACCATAGAGGTTTCTGACTAATTATTCTACTCAACTCAATAACAAGTTAGATTTAATATGCTATACATGTGGAAATAACATTTAAAGTTGAGTTACTTGGGTGACTAATCAGATACATATCCAGCAAAGTCTTAGACCCTTTTTATAAATCCCAAAAGAGTGAAACACCTTTTAAGAAAATAGAAACTACTAGTATATTAGCTCTGTGATATTTTACCTCAAACGTGCATGCATTGCCTTTTTCATCTCAAAAGGATACTTTAGACATGTTTTCAGTTTGAAAAACAATGCAGGTTCTTGGCATATTGCAACCTTATACAGCTGTAGAAAATACAAACATACAAAATACTGTATTAAGTGGATACGGTAGACGACTTCATCTGACATCCAGGCAGCTTGGCCTGCTCTTTAATATTAATTACTAGCTCTATAAGCTAAACATTGTAGCTTCCCCATGTTACAGCTAAGTGGCTAACAATAGCTAGCACCATCCATTTTCTTCCAGTTTTCTAATTCAGGGGTCACGGGCAGATAGGCTGGGGAGTGCGAACTTGATAATACACTTGCCAGATACAAGACGGAACCCACTCTTACCTCAAGTTATTATTCTATCAAGAATATCTGCCACTTACTGTATTAACTTCCAACCAGCCATCCTTCTTCTTAACTGCAAATCACAGGGTTACAGGGACTGCAGCCTAACCCCAGCTGCCATAGGGCATGAGGCAGGGTACCCTGGACACACTGCCAGGTCGCAGGTCTAGAATTTTGAAAATTTATATCAAGTGGAAATTAGCCTAACCAGAACAATACCCACACCATTATAAGGTATAGTGTTCATTACCCAAATATCTAATCAGCCAATCATATAACAAGACCTCAGGGCATTTAAGGTATGCAGACATAGTCAAGACAGCCTAAATGTGTCATGATAAGGAAGATAGGTGATTTAAGTGACTTTGTATGTGGCATGATTGTTGGTGTCAGAAGGGCTGGTCCCAGTAGTTCAGAAACCGCTGATCTACCTTCCTGCACAACCATCTCTAGGGTTTGCAGAGAATGTTCCTAAATAGAGAAAATATCCAAAGAGTGGCAGTATTCTGGGTGAAAACGAGGACAGAGGAGAATGGCCAGACTGCTTTGAGCTGATAGGGAGGAGAGAGTGACTGAAATAACCACTCTTTACAATCAAGGTGTGCAGAACAGCATTTCTGAATGCACACCATGTCGAATCTTGAAGTTGGAGCAGCAGAAGATCACGGTGGGTGCCACTCCTGTCGTCTAAGAACAGATCAGTGGTTCAGGCTGGCAGTGGTGGTGTAATGATGTGGGGGACCCTCTGCATGAGATCGTGGGTGCATTGAGCAGCTCCTTCAGTCAGAGACTGAAGCATCCTCACTGCAGGAAGGAGCTCTTTCGCAGGTCATTCATCCCAACAGAAACTGTATAACACATCATGATGTCATGAGTCACTTGGACACTTTACCTCCACTGCCATCACTTTATGCACACAGTGTATCTTTACATAGAGTACATATACATTTTATTCATTGCACTCCCACCCATAATGCATACTGTGTATGCACACACACACACACACACACACACACACACACACACACACACACACACACACACACACACACACACACACACACACACACACACACACACACACACACACACACTCTAATAATGTCAGTTAATTACGGGTTTGCACTTCTGTGTGTCAATAAGACCAACCACATGTTGACCTAAGTGTTCCTGTGGGACCTTTGTGCACATATACTGTATTTTTAGGGTGCAAATTGCACCACTGTGTGAACATACAGCAGCACTGCAGCTGAAGGAACTACTAGCTGTTGCAAATTGGTCATCTTTTTCAAAGACTAATTATGTGTCATTACATAAAAAAAAAAGAAAAATCACATTACATGAACGCATCTGTCAGCGTGGAATTTAATTGGTTCATTGAAACTGATTGATTGAAATTCATATTTAAATTGAATTAAAATGCAAATCCATTGCCTGAAGAACAGAGAAGAAGGTACTGATTTTCAACACCAAGGGTGATGTGAAGAGCTGTAGTAACCACACAGGGATAAAGTTGATGAGCAATACCATGAAACTGTGGGAAAGTGTTGAAGCTGGGTTAAGAAAAGTGGTGACAAGCAGTGAGCAGCAGTATGGCTTCATGCCAGAAAGATGCAATGTTTGCTTTGAGAGTGTTGATGGAGAAGTACAGAGAAGGTCTGGAGTTGCAGTGTGTCTTTGTGGATCTAGAGAAAGCATATTACAGGATGCCAACAGAGGAACTATGGCACTGCATGAGGCAGAGAAGTATGTGAGGGTGGTGCAGGACATGTATGAGGACAGTGAGATAGTGGTGAGGTGTGCAGTAGGAGTGACAGATGAGTTCAAGTTGGGGATGGGATTTTATCTGGGTCCACCTCTGAGCCTGTTCTTGCTTGCAGTGGTGATAGACAGTTTGGCTCATGAGGTCAGGCAGGAGTCTCCATGGACTGTGATATTTGCCAATTTGGGAGTTGTAGTGAGAGCAGAGAGCAGGTGGAAAAGAGCCTGGAGAGGTCGAAGTATGCTCTGGACAGAAGATGGTTGTCCCTCTGATGAGTACGTCAGAGGGACAGCTCAGGTTTGAGTGGTTTGGAGACAAAGTTAGTGAGGCAAGGTTGAGATGATTTGGGCATGTGCAGAGAACAGTGGATATATTGGACAAAGGATGCTGAATATGGAGCTGCCAGGCAGGAGGAAAAGAGAAAAACCACAGAAAATATTCCTGCATGTAGTGAAGGAGGACATGCAGAGGGTTAGTGTGACACAAGAGGATGTTAGAGATAGGGTGAGATGGTGGCAGTTGATCTGCCTTGGCACACCAAAGGGAGCAGCCAAAAGAAGAAGAAGCAGAACCCTTATGCTTTGCATTTGAATTCCTGTAAAATACATTTCAGTTTCTAATTTGATGTATTTTTGGATGCCCAGTTTCTGCTTAATTTGTTGGATATTTTGGTCTTCACTAGAAAAGATGAAATCATAGAGCATGTTTTATTCCGCTGGCTGGGAAAAGGAGACTGATTCAAAACCTCAGTAAAATGGAAGTTAAACGGGACATTATTGATATACTGCAAAAGGACTGAAAGTTATCAGGCCATATTCCACTTTCTATAACACTAACTTGTTTTCATAGGATTCTTTTTAAGCAAGTGGCTTCATAGAGTAGTGGTTTGCATATTTAACTAACAAGTGAAAGATCCCAAGGGCCTCTGGTGCAAGGCCCCGTTTACACGATGCTGTTTCCACTGGAAACGGTGTCGTTTTGATGCGTTTCAGCCTTCCGTTTACACGATAGCGTTTCAGAAACAATCTGTGTTTACACGATGACACGTGAAACGATGAAAACAATGTAGTTCCCATGCCAGGCCACAAGTTGGCGTTGGTTTTCTCTTTGCAAAGCTTGTTTACGCAAGACGCGCATGCGTGGAGTGACAGTAAGTAGTGCGGCAAATTGTTCATTACTTACAAAACGGCCAATGTGAGAGGTTTTGTGTGGACTGACGATGAGGTTGGATCGCTGGTGCACACAACGCTGAATTACAAAACGGTAAAAACACAAGAAAAGCATAAGAAGCACTCGTGAATCCGCGAGTACTGTTTATCAATTTGCGCATGTGTGGAAAACTGTGGCCGTCGCAACAATAGTGCGCATGTGCAAGTCACCCGTTCTCAAATCACCCCGGTTTCAAGCGTTTACACGAGAACGCAAGCCGGTGCATTTCTGAAACGCTCCACTCTGGACCCTGTTTCCAAAACACATTGTTTTCACTCCTTTGTCGTGTAACCGGAAGGGTGAAACGCATCAAAACGACGCTGTATTCATTTTGAAATGGTGTCGTGTAAACGGGGCCTAAGACTCAAATGTGTGGTGCTACCTGCTGTGGAGACCCATTGTGAAAGAGCAGCTGACCCCCCCCCCCCCCCCCCCCCCCCTTTTTTTTGAGCAACATTCTGTGAAATTTGAGCAACACTATATACCAGTTGGTGTCAAAAACGTACCATAGGGCACATGCGGGCCCTGCACCTTGGGGCCCAGGTGGGCAGGTCACCATAAGCCTCAGTACCGGTATAAAATGTAGGGCCCAGGTGGGGCAACCCAAATTTGCAGTGTAGGCATATTGTGGGTATGCTGTGGGAATACAGTGGGCCCCACTGTGGGCCCCTCTCTGCTTAGTATGGGCAGCCCACAGTTAGCACCCATCATGGACGGACCCACTGGGGCCCATCTGGGACCTACATTTCACACCCTTACTATGTGAAATATCGGTCTGTCCACAGTGTTATCACACGGGGACCCATGGGGACATGTTTGTTGGCATCTCTTTTTTTGTGATCTACTGATCACTAAATGACTTTGTGACTTAATAAAAGTCTTATTTCTTGTGTCATGAATCAGCTTCAAAGCCACACAAGCGAGCATAATGGAAAAACTATTGAATTTTAAGACTATTGAATCAAAGATTTCATACTGTCATTCTGTGCCAGTGCAATCTTTCAGAAATTCCACATGTTGAGATACAAGTTATCTTTTGTTAAACAATGTTCTGACTCTGTTGTGTGACCATGACAGATAGATAACTCGTCTGTATAAATAGTCGACATTTACAATCCCAGACTGCTGCCATGCTGTCTGTACTGTTTGACCCTTTTGCAAAGGTAAATAAAACTCAAAGAAACTTGGTCATGTGAACCTCAATTTATAACGAATTTTGACAACAGGAGTTCACGCAGACAAAGGAACTTTGAAGAACATTAAATGAGTTAACAAAATTAAACTTAAATGAAATCTCCTATAACCCCCCCCCAACACACACACACACACACACACACACACACACACACACACACACACCCACTACACATCACTCACACATGCAGGGTCTTGTGTGGAGCTGCGGGACCACTTGCCTCTCCTTTTTAATTGCATTATAGTCATTATAACTATAATGCTATAATAGGGGGGGTAAACCTACACCACTATTCCCTACACCTTGCCCAGGATGGCGGATTGGGTGGGGCTTCGTGGGCCTGGCTGGCAATGTCCTGGGGCTGCTGTTGGCCCTGGCGGGAGGGGTGTCCGCTCGCCCCCGCTTCAGAGGGTGGGTGGATGTGGATGAATGTGTTTCTTTGTTTATTTGTCAGTCTGTCTTTGTTTGTGGGTGTATATGGGTGGGTGAATACATGTAGGTGTGTGTGTGTGTGTGTGTACATGCGTGCATATGAACACGTGTGTGTTTGTGTGTGCGTGTATGGTTTGTGTAGCCATGCTTTGTTTCTGGCTTGTTTTGGGTTTTTTTCTTTCCTCATAAATGTATTTTTCCAGGTATTGTTTGCTCTTTTTTGTATGCTGTTTTCTGGGGTATCCCCATTTTCTATTTTCTCCTTTTTCTCGTCTCTCTCTCTTTTCTCTCTCAGCCTTTCAACTCTGGCATCACAAGGACACTTGTATTTGTATAAATAACACAAATAAATAAAATAATAGGACAACATTAACAAGAGGAGCCTATAGAGCTCATCTTGGAAGAGTAAATACGTCTGGCACAAGAGTGCATTCAGATTGCAATTCTGGTTGCAATATCTGCCATATGACAGGCTTAAAAAAAAAAAAAAAAAAAGAAGTCTCTAGAGCAGGGATCCTCACAGAGAGCCCCTGTCCTGCAGGTTTTAGATGTCTCTGCTTCGACACACCTGAGTCAAATAGAGAAGTCATTAGCAGGACTCTGCAAAACTTGACTGCATACTGAGAAGGTAATTCAGCCATTTGATTCAGGTGTGTTGAATCAGGAACACATCTAAAACCTGCAGGACACCAGCTCTTGAGGCCTGGGTGTGAGGATCCCTGCTCTAGAGGCTAGATCTGTAAAAGAAAGAAACTTAAATGAAGCCTGAACAAACCACAAGCTGCCTTTAGCTTCCAAGCCTTTTAAAGCAGTGAGTTAAATGCCAACAGGTGTGCTTCCTCTGAGGCCCTACATCAAACCCTGCCTGCCTTCTAGACAAAATCAGAAGGGGGGGGGGGGGGGCAGAGCAGGCAGAGGCGGAGGGGTCATGTAATTTGTTTTAGTGCAGTTGTCTGTTTTGTCTCATTGTCCAAGGTTTCATGAATCTCTAGTTCAGAGATCCATCGTAAATTATTTAGGAGCTGATGCACTTTGGCCTCCAAGGCAGGCAGTGGAGGGCGCTATCTTTTCTCTTGCTAACCGATTGCACTCATATAAAAATATATATACATATTTTTTATGATTTTCTATTTTCAGACCTTACATTTACTGTGAGTTAACTGTGAGTGTAGCTATCATATTTGTCATACCACAAATACCACACACATCTGTTCAATATACTGTACAAATATGTATTAATAGTCAAAGTTATCTAAGTTTACATTTTATTCTTCCCTCTGATGTTCCTCAAAGATCAGCAGACATTCATTGCTGATACAAACAATACCCCTTTAAATATCAGACTTTTTGTTTTTAGTAGTTCGTTGTTCATCTTTAGAAATGGCAGATCGGTGAGACTGCTCACATAGAATATATTATAAAGTAACTATTAATTTTATTAGTTCAATGCATCATACATGCTATTTTTAAAAATTATTTATGATTTCCAAATTAAAACAGTCAGCCCTGCCATGGACTGGTGACCTGTCCAGGGTGTATCCTACCTTTTAACCTTTGTCACCTGGGTTAGGCTGCAGTCCCTGTAACCCTGTGATGTGCACTTAAAAAGAATGATGGATAGAAGTTAATACAGTAAGTAGTTTGTATTCTTGGTAGAATAATAACTTGAGGTAACGGTGGCTTCCATCTTGCACCTGGCAAGAGTATTATCAAGTGTAAACTGAGTTTTAATGTTTTTGTGTGACTGAAGGACATCGGAAGGAGAGAAGCCATGGGACCAGCACTGCTATTTTATAGCGCTGTACTTGGGTTGATATCCACTCAAAGGCATTTGATAAAATAAAATTAAGTTTTTATTTTTCAGAGTAATGATTGGAACACAAAATTTGTTTTGTAAGCTCATTGACCCTTGACCTACATACACAGGCGTATCCAATTATGAGAAAGGGTTAAGGTGGCCAAGTGCAAGTATTTCTCCTCTTTGCATCTTCTCTGAAGAGTGGCAACATGGGAGCCTCAAAACAACTCTCAAATGACCTGAAAACAAAGATTGTTCAACATCATGGTTTAGGGAAAGGATACAGAAAACTATCTCAGAGATTTCAGCTGTCAGTTTCCACTGTGAGGAACATAGTGAGGAAACGGAAGACCACAGGCACAGTTCCAGTTAAGGCCCGAAGTGGCAGGCCAAGAAAAATCTCAGATAGGCAGAGGCGAAGGATAGTGAGAACAGTCATAGTCAACCCACAGAGGAGTTCCAAAGCCCTACAACATCATCTTGCTGCATATGTGTCACTGTGTATCGTTCAACTATTCAGCACACTTTGCACAAGGAGAGGCTGTATGGGAGAGTAATGCAGAAGAAGCCTTTTTCTGCACACACGCCACAAACAGAGTCACTTGAGGTCTGCTAAAGCACATTTGGACAAGCCAGCTTCATTTTGGAATAAGGTGCTGTGGAATGATGAAACTAAAATTGTGTTATTTGGACATAACAAGGGGCAGCATGGCAGAAAAAGAACACAGAATTCCAGGACAAACACTTGCTACCCACAGTAACATTTGGTGGCGCTTACATCATGCTGTGGGGCTGTGTGGCCAGTGCAGGTACTGGGAATCTTGTTAAAGTTGAGGGTCTCATGGATTCCAGTCAGTATCAGCAGATTCTTGAGAACAATGTTCAAGAATCAGTGACAAAGTTGAAGTTGCTGGATACTTCAACAAGACAACGACCCTAAACACTGCTCTAAATCTACTGAGGCATTCATGCAGAGAAACAAGTACAACGTTCGGGAATGGCCATCTCAGTCCCCAGACCTTAATATTATTGGAAATCTGTGGTGTGATTTAAAGCGGGCTGTCCATGCTCGGAAACCATCAAACCTGACTGAACTGGAGATGTTTATTAAAGAAGAATGGTCCAAAATGCCTTCAACCAGAATCCAGACTCTCATTGGAAGCTATAGGAAGAGTTTAGAGGCTGTTATTTCTGCAAAAGGAGGATCTACTAAATATTGATGTCATTTTTCTGTTGGGGTGCCCAAACTTATGCACCTGCCTAATTTTGTTTAAATAATTATTGCACACTTTCTGTAAATCCAGTGAACTTCATTTCACTTCTCAAATATCACTGTGTTCCTCTGCTATATGATATATTCAGCTGAAATTGCTGTTCTGAACAACCAATGATTTATGAAGGAAAATTATGAAAATTATCAGGGGTGCCTAAAATTTTTCATCCCACTGCATTAGGAGCAAATGAACATTTTTCCTCAGAGTTGATGTGTTAGAAACAGGAAAATTGAACAAGCATAAGGATTTGAGTGAGTTTGACAAATTGTGATGGCTAGATGACTGGATCAGAGCATGTTTAAAACTGCAGCTCATGTGGGGTGTTCCCGGTCTTCAGTGGCCAGTATCTGTCAAAAGTGGTCCAAGGATGAAACAGTGGTGAACCAGTGACAGGGTCATGAGGTTGCCAAGGCTCACTGATGCATGTGAGGTCTGATCCGACACACGAGCTACTGTAGCTCAAATTGCCAAAAAAGTTCATGCCCTGACCCCTGTCACCTGCTGAAAACACCAGCAATGGGCATGTGAGCATCAGAACTGGACCACAGAACATTGGGAAAAAGGCACTGGTCTGATGAATGTTTTCTTTCACATCACATGGACAGCTAGGTGCATATGCATTGCTTACCTGGGGAACACCTAGCACCAGGATGCACTATGGGAAGAAGGCAAGCTGGCAGATGTAGTGTGATGCTTCTGGCAGTGTTCTGCTCAGAAACCTTGTGGATCGTCTCAAGAGCTTGAAAAAGGTGACTGGACTTCTTTCAGTTTCTTCTTTGAAATTCTTTGAAGTCGTTTCACCTCTTATCCACCACTTTGGTGAAACATCTTCAAAGAAATTGAAAGAAGTCCAGTCGTGTTTTTCAAGCTCTTGAGACTATCATGACCTGGACAGAGAATCTACATGTGGATGTTACTTTGACACATACCACCTATCTCAGCATTGTTCCAGACCATGTAGACCCTTTAACAGGGCCTAAAGGATCTGTTGCTAACATCTTGGAGCCCGATATCACAGCACACCTTCAGGGGTCTAATGGAGTCCATGCCTCGACAGGTGAGGGCTGTTTTGGCAGCAAAAGGGGGACCAACACAATATTAGGCAGGTGGTCATAATATTGTGCCTGATTGGTGTAAGGACATTATTCTTTTTTGTTTGTTCTGTTTTAGTTGGATTCAAAACTGAACCCATGGCACATAACCTTTGAAGTTTTATCTTTTTCATTAGGGATGTGAATTTACAAAGCATGCTCTGACTGCAGAAAGGTGGTTGAGTTTTGTGTGTCTTTGTGTGTATGGATATAAAGGTTCCTATGGCTGTTGTAAAAGCTACTGTACTCTAAGCTACTCCCTTATTCACAAGGAGTTGCCACAGCAGGTATAGCTCTGCATGATTGATTTAGCAGAATTTTATTTATTTATTTATTTTCCTGGAGATCTTTTGCTTGTTATGCAAATGCATAAACCACTTAAAACAAAAGGTTGTGCTTCTCACTGTGATGAAATCTGGGGTCAAAAAGAAAGGAAATACGTGTTAATGACTCATGTTTGAAATAGTTTCACTCCACCCTGAGCTATTTGCCAGGCTAAACAGACATAAGACACTAAAAGGAGATATCAGAGCAGCGGTTGGCTTAATGAGTTTTTATTCCACACAAATGTGTATTGGATCATTCAACTCATTCTCTTCTGTTTTACAGAAAGGGGTCTCTGTGTCAAGTGTATGCAAGGTCAAATTAAACCATGTCAAAAAAAAAATAGGGAGAAAAAGATAAGTAGCTTCTGCTGACAGCACAGATTGAGAAATATAACCAGTGTGGTTCTTTGTTTAGGCTCATAAAAAGCAGCAGGGAACATCGTGTTCTGCATGTGATGCGACTCACACAGAGTCTGGGGCATAAAAGCTGAAAATTGTGGTTTATCCCCCCCCCCCAAAAAAAAGTCATGCTACATTAAATGTGAAAGAAGCAACATCATTTCAACACTGTTTGAAAATACTATAAAGAACATGTCAAATGCTCAGCATTTCAAGTTTCATGTTGTGACTTCTTTTTTTTTCAGTGAATGATATTATTGCAGTTTAGCACCTGAAGTATTTTATTATTGAGAAATGCTGCTGTAATATATGCAGCATGTGCTTTGGCATTGTCTTGCTGAAATATGCAAGGCTTTCTCTGAAAGGAGATATGTACAGTTGCTCCAAAACCTGCATATAAAATGTACATATTGTTCAGCATTAATGGTGCCTTCACAGATTTACAAATTTTCCATTCCATGTACACAAAGCCCCCACCCCCTACAGATGCTGGATTGTGCACTATGCAGAGATAAGAAGCCAGATTGTCCTTCTCCTCTTTAGCATTTTCCATTTTTGCATAATAAAGTGGATTTAAAAAAAAAATGTAAACATGACAAATGACAGCAGAGAGAAACAACTTTCCTGTTTACAACCTTGCATTAGTCTGAAGAGGCCTGCAAGACATAACACAAACACAGTTTGAAACCTATACCCTTCACCCACTCCAGCCCTCGTTGCTTCTGTTCTGCTGTGAGTGTGGTGGAGAAACTCGTAGACAGAGCCTTTATGAATAATACGGTTTATTACAAAAGGAACAACGTTCATACGTTCGTCATCCGGTTGACGAACAGGAGAGGAAAAAAAAAAACAATCCTCCTGCTCCCAGAAAAAAGGGATTACAAGAGATTTACACCTTCATATTGAAGGAAGGAGTGTGCATAAGCTGCACAGTAGACATACCATAAATATAACAATTTAAATAGAAATATAATATCAGCATTAATCTTCAGAACAAGGTGAAGGTGTTGAAATAACAGTGCACAGGAGACAGAAATAAGACTGCACAGTACAGAGGCAGGAAAATCATGCTGGATGAATTACTGGAAAAGAACGCGTGTTTTGGTCTGATGTTTTGTGTCTACAGGACCCAGCTGAGGCCGTTAACTGGCGACAGCGAAGGGCACAGGAGAAGGAACTGATAAGCACGTCCCCCACCGCACAAGGTAACATCTTGCATATTTCAATAACTGTGTAACAGGGTTGTCGAACCTTGTGTATAAAAAGTGGACTAAGATAGAGAGCGGTGTCAGACTCATGTGAAGCTGCACCGACTGATTGTATTAGGCAGCTTTGACAATTCTGAACCAGAGTGCTGTGTAACACTTCGTGTGACTTGTGTGTGTATTAAACATCTCCTTGATTGTGATTCAGCATCTGACTAGTGAATTTTTCCCAATCAACGAACATCAACTCAGGGCGATTCAGGAAGTACGTTTTGTCCCTTCAATATCCACACCCACATCTTGGTTTCATGTGAGAGACTTGGTATGTAAACCTTTCCGTATTTGGCTAATGTCCCGTAAGGGGGCCTGAGTGTCTAAGCTTCTTTACTGATGGAAGCATACGTGGATCGTAAACATACACATCCTTATTCAGACAAGAAGTGAGGGGAGAAAGAAGGAGAGACAGGGCCTCACAACTCAGGAAAAAGGAGGCCTCGCATGTAATGTGTCTTTAGAATAGTAAAAAACCCCTATATGAAATATCAGACATATAAAACATCAGCTTTTTCAAGCTCCAGAGAAAACATCAGCTACTACACCCTCATCTCAACTCTCTCCCAGATTCTCTGGTTACACTCAAGCTATGTGAAGAAGATGTGCGCATGCTCAATAAAAAAAGCACCATCTTCAGATCATGTCTCGCCATCCTGTCATAAAACTTGTACTGAGGCACTGGTTTAGAGCTATATTAACCCTATAGCAATAACGTGCATTTTTGTAACACATTGCCCTCGATTATAAGGTTTTTGCTGTTGCTCTGATTTTTGGGGGGTTTTTATGCCTAATGATGGCCTCATCCACTTGCATCTCTCTGCAAGACAGAACACAATAAGGGTTCCAGTGAACAGCTACCAAATCCAAGTTCTAGATCTTTAATCCGCTTAAACTGTCAACTAATGAGAGAGCAGACCCCATGTGACCGTGAAACTGCTAATGCAGTAGTTTTGTTGACTCATATGACTCATAGCTAGAACCTGATTTTTGAATTCTGTTTATATCCAGCCCCATTGTCTGTGACGAATCAACTTCGTCATGGCAATCTTTTGCATAACATTTTAAGCGAACTTAAGCATGAAATATTGTTCTCACCTTGATTATTTGTTTTCCTTTGCATGTCGTAATTTCACTGCAGGAGTGGGCTGAAAGGCGAGTAGTGTCTGCGTCCTGCTTAAAAACGCAAAGCTCTATGCATGTCAGTCATAGTTTTTGAAAATGTTTAGGCAATAATGAAACTAAAGCAATTAAGACTAATTTAATTATGCGCACTCTTCGTGTTGATACCAGGAACGAAGTTCAAAGAAGATAATGAATCAGCACAGTCTATTAAAATTAGTATGTATTTATAACATTTATTATAGGGCTAACAGTCACGCAGTTATTGCTGACGTGTCAGGGACTGTCTCATCCTAATCATATGTTTTACTGCCCTTCCCTGTTTTGTTGCAGATGCTCACAGGTGATTTTGCATGTTAGTGCCTTTTCACGGGTTAAGTTTCATTTCTCCGCCCGGAATGGCTCTCTGGGTGCGCCTGCTTTAACCTCCGAGCTTGACCGTCTCAGAACTCCGGGGTTTGTTTCAGAGGAAGCAGTGGGACTCCGCCCACGCGGGCTGTGAAGGACAAGAAACCCGCAAGCCGTCTCATGGTTTTCTTCACGAAACAAACACAATTTCTGTGTTGCCATCCGTATTCAGAGATCGGCACGGACGATTTAGGATAACGCTCATCATATGAACTATTAATCATGGTTAATACGAAGTTATCTATTCGCTGCCAAATTGGACTCGATTTCTTCGAGTTCTTGAAGGAGTCTGACCGGACATCCATCACGGACAGAATTCAACTGAGAGACATTTACAACAATGAGTTCAGGAGAAGGTGGGTCCTTGATCACTTTTATTTCACACGCTTGTGTTATAAATGTAACATGCTTCTGTAATTATTTTAGGAATCAAGAGACGAAAGACCCAAACTTTGGCTCAGTCCTCTATGCCCTCAAAGTGTCCAACAAAATAACAAGACGAAGAGACACTATTCACTTCAACTCCAAGGTATGCACTGCTACTGCCTATTTTAGGCATAAAGTTAGTGCAAACTAATTAACGTTTATTAACTTTCTCATCAGAATCTATAACTTATTTTAACTTATTCTAACACTACTATTTTTAATCATAAAAGCGTAAATTTTCACATTTTATTTAAGCACATCCCCCAGCCTTGTGGTTGTTTGTATTAAGATGAAATAACAAGGAATTTCTGATAGTTGATGCGGTGAAACATTATTATATAGTGTATACAATATTTCAGTAGAATTTTAAAGTCAGTTACTTAGTTAAATAATGTGAATCGGATGAAACAAACAAAAAATACTGCAGGGTGATTATAACCCAAACTTGTCTATACTTAAAGCTGTTATATGTATTAATTGTTATTATTGTTCAAAGTTGTTGGTTAAAGTCCAAATGGCATCTCATGGACTGAGGTAGGTGTGGTCTGAGTGTTGATTTGATTACATGCCCCACTGACGTTCCCTTTGCACCATAGTACAGTCAGTGCTGCCATACAAAGAGGAACAGCTTTATTTGGAATGTTGACTCCTAAATTGTGTTTCAGCATCAGAACACAGCTTCCAGTATCCCATTTACATTATCAGATGATTTTGTTATAATGATCAGATTCTAGATATGACATTGCTGCTGTCTCTAATATCACACTAAATCCTGAGTGGCAGAAAGAGGACTTAAATGCAGGACTCTCAAGGCAGAATTAAAAAAAACAAACTAAAAACACTTTTATTTAGGTGATGCATAGAAGTTTATCAAAAATCCAAAAGCAGAATGTAAACAGCAGAATCAAAAAAGTCTTCTTGAGCACACAAGGCACAACAAACAGACAGGAAACATGACCCACAACGTTTCCATTTCCACTGGAAACGTTGTTGTGTTTTCTTTGCCCTATCCGGTCGCGGGGAAACGTTGTTGTGTAAACGGAGCCATAGACAATCTAACAGAAGACAAAAGCATACTAACTGCATACGCACAGAAAGGTAATCAGGGCAGAGTGGAGACACCTGGGGAGCAAGACACAGCTGAACCAAATGAGTCAGGAAGTAAAACTAAAAACAAGTCACAAGTACCATAAGAGAGAAGCACTAACACAGAGATGTAAAGCCAGATAGCAAAATACCAGAAAATACTGAGGGAAGAAAAACACAAAAACTCAAATAGTACTCTAAACACTAACAGAAACTAGAATGTAAAAGTAGCAAGAAGTAAATACTAAGAACCCTAAAGCCCAAGCGCAGAATGATAATAAATCTGAGACAAACTACACAAAAGTAGAAACAATAAAATAAACAGAGGCAGAATTCAATTCAGTTTTATTTATATAGCGCCAAATCACAATAAACAGTCGTCTCAAGGGGCTTTATATTGTAAGGTAAAGACCCTACAATAATTACAGTGTAAACCCAACAGTCAAAATGACCCCCTATGAGCAAGCATTTGGTGACAGTGGGAAGGAAAAAATCCCGTTTAACAGGAAGAAACCTCCAGCAGAACCAGGCTCAGGGAGGGGC
The DNA here is from genome assembly GCF_007364275.1 of Archocentrus centrarchus. Lineage (NCBI taxonomy): Eukaryota > Metazoa > Chordata > Actinopteri > Cichliformes > Cichlidae > Archocentrus > Archocentrus centrarchus. The sequence continues at coordinate 18,942,719 of NC_044352.1, forward strand.
AGTCATCTGCTGCAACCGGATGGGGCAAAGAAAACATCAACCTAAAACCAAATGAGACTCATAATTAAAGAAATAATGAAAACCTGAACTAAAACTATAAACTAAGGACTCCAGACTCCAGACTGTTTCCTTGTTACCTTATTTCCTTGTTTTCAGTACAGTTTCATGAGCCACGTGGGGGATGGTATTGTTATCCAAATGCCATTCTGTTTTTGGTGTGTGGAATCTGCTTCCTCAACCAAGAGAAACTGAAGATAAAGGAAACAGAGTAGCTGGAGTGTTAAAGTTTTATTAGAGCATGTGTAACATTATTTTACCCAGAACGAGTAAAAAGCCAGACAGGTTCTAAAAGACATGTAAAGTGTTGTTATTGTTGAAACAAAACTGTTTTAACATTATTATTATTATTGCATTTGTTAATAGGAGGATCAATAGTTGTGCTTTTAATGGTTAAAATAAAAGAGAAGCTTAAAATAGTTAAAATAGAAGAGAAGCTAAAAGCACCAACAATTTTACGGGATGTCAAATTTGAAACTATTTTACAGCCACGTGTTTAAAATGAAGGCCATTCGCACAAGTCCAAGTGAGTTAAGGCATCAGAGTTCATGTAAGGACAGGAAGCTGTCACTTCCTCATAAATGAAACCTGTGGCGTGAAGAAAGCACTTCAGAATATCTTAAGACGAAGTTCATTCTTTTCCTGTACTTATGCAACTTTGCACAGCTAAAGAAAGGCACAAATGTGACAGTGATTTATTTATTTTTATCTAAAAATAAAGCTGACACGAAGTGATGATCTTCACAGGTCAAAGCTCTTTATCAGGACCAGTGGCAAACACAGAGAGTCCGTCAGCCAAAGCCTGTCCAGAATGGAGCAGCCTACACGGGGACAGGACCGACGCTCACCTCTGCAGATGAGGCGGAGACGGGAGTAAGATACCGAAGGAAAACGGCCAGTCTCCTGATGAACAAACTCAAGACAGAAAGGTAACAGGGCGGACTCCTCTTTTGTTTACTCTTCTATGAGCCACTTAACTACCTATGCTTGGTGCAGTTAGTCTACTAAATGTGCATAGCACACACAAAGATTTTCTTCTGCTCCTTTCTACACCATAGTCCTCACAGTTTGAACATGTTTCAAATTTTTTTAGGCAAACCATTAAGAGTGTTTTATGAGTAAAAGCAATGTGAAAGTCAAAATCAAACAAAGGTAATCTGAAAGAACAAAGGAAAACTTAAATTTACTCACGAGCCGCTGCAAATGCCAAAAAGATCAAGAAAGAGTGCATTTATAACATGCAGGAGTGAGCGAGGCTCCAGCAGTCCATTAACCTCTGTCACTGCACTCACACAGAGCATCCGCCTCTGCTGCCTGTATTATTTCTCCATGCAGCTAGAAAAGAAGAGCATACTTGAAAGAATTTACTTGAACCCCTGCTGTAAAAGAGTGAATCGATACCTTTGATCTTTTCCCACCCACAGAGCTTTCTTCATTTCTGACAAACATGGGATCAGCATCACATCCGACCATTCGTTTGAGAACGGAAAACTGTGCTTGTATATGGAAAACACATTAGAGGTATTTGTGCCATCAGATTGGGATGTTCCTTATATATCTATATCTATATTTGTGTAATTCTGTGTTCATTATTTTCAACAGAGTGAGATAACTCTGAATGTAAAAAACACTGGAACGGAAACCGTGCATTTCACCTACTACACACCACTGCACTGGCTCAAGTGCCTGTCGCTCGTGGATGAGCAGAGAGTGACCAAAACGAACCCTCTGTCACTAAAACCAGGTGATGCAAATATCACAAACAAGCTGTCTCGCTCGACTCCATGATTACAGATTTGAGAAATGATTACAGGCAGAATTCCACCGTTAATGCTCTCAACACATTCTGTCCGGTTTTCAGGTGACAGCTATAACGTCCAGGCCCACTTCCGCTGCAGCTGCGTTGGTTTCTATCCGACTACGCTTGCCTTTGAATTCAAACCAGACCTGTCTTCTGCTGCATTTTACATTGTGCGCTTTATTGAAGCTGAGTTTGTAACTTCCTTGGGACTGGAGCTCGCAGCTATAGCTCCCTACAAACCTCGCTCCATCCCTGCCTGGACTCCTGAGGTTCCGTACACGATTGTGGATGGCTTGCAACCTGAAGGGTACTGCTGTTTATGCAGCAGTTAAACACACACTGTAAATATATATAAAAAATTCTGTCTTTTGATATTCAACCTTTTCCATTTTGTCTCCCTAAGGCAGTCAGTGATGCATCTACAAAATGAGGTTGAGCTGAAACAGTATCGAGTACCATCATACATGAACAAGCTCCTCGTGTCACTGCAGCAGTCTTGGATCAATGACAAAAGGTAAATACACTTCAGATTGTGGTAAATGTTAAACGGTAGTTCTCCTCCTTTTATGTTTAGTTTATCACAGTATTTGTTTGTTTTCATGCACTGCAGTGCTGAACTTTTGTAAGACTTAGTGCAGGCAAGAATGCAAATGTCCTAAGCAGCTGAATTGGATATTAGTTGGTCTTTAACTTCGCAGCTCCCTAGTACAAATTCTGTGTGATGTTGGATTGTACTGATGAGGGAATAGAGCAGGTGCTTTTACAGCTAGTGAGCGGGTGTCATCCCTGCTGTGCCCTGCACATCCAGTATTTCCAGTAGCGCAAATGCCTCTAAAGGAGGCTGCTGTATGCTACATGTGAGAAAGGACGACTGTGGAAAGCACCACCACCAGATTTTCCCAAAGTTCATGTGTGAAAATGGCTAAAGTCTCACAAAAATCAAGCTTGGAAGTTTCTGTGTAATCTTGCTGACAGCAATGAAGAAATTATATAAAGCAAGCTTCTGTGCTACAGTATGGATTATATAGTGTAGTAAATACAGTATATGGTATCAAATGCTTTTCATGTGGTGTGTCTCAAAGAACCATGCTGGAGAGTCCCTTGAGCTGGGAGAACTACACAGAGAAGTTCCAGGTGCTGCTGTACCTGGAGGAGCTTCAGATGGCGGTGGACATCAAGAGATACAACATCCCTAATGCTGAAAAAGAATGCGCTACCATGACCAAAGACAAAAACAAGAAGCTTCTTGTTCTGGAGGTAAATATGTGGCACTCACATTCACCCATTCCTATCACATTTAGTTGTCATGGTTGAGTCATATCATTTAAAATAACACCAACAAACAACTCAGCCTGCCCAACTACCATATGTAATATCTGAAAGAAAGTACACCACTTGAAAAATTGATGAAATATGGCAGTTATTAGAGAGCATATGATTGTAGGTTTAATTTTAAAGCACTGCTGGTTCTGGTTTCACAGTCCATCAATATGAACAGAAGAGAGTTATCCAAGTTAACACTGCAAAATGCCCCCCAGTTATGAAAGTCATGCATTTAACCCATAGCATACTCATTATCCTAAACATTATATCACCTTCACCTTTGTTGCCATGTGTATTTCAAGCAATCGTTTCCCCAAATCAGAGCAAAGGGCGACAGTGTTCTGAGCAGAGGCGCGGTCCATCATGTCTACACAACCTTGATTACTTGTGGTAACAAAGGGGGAAACATTCAGCTGGTCTCTGTCTGTGCCATCACAGCTATCCTTGTCACCAATAATTCTTGCCTCTTTTCATTCTTATTCACGTCACAGGTTCCTGGAGTGTCTGAGAACCGTCCCTCTGTGCTCCGAGGAGATAACTTGCTTGTGTATCCCGAAGGAGAACCAGGGGTCAAGTACCGTGGCTACGTCCACAGCGTGGAACTGGACAGCGTTAAACTGGGTTTCAGCTCTGAGTAAGCTCGAGACTGTTTATCATAAAAATACAAGTCAAAGATTGATTTCTGCTGTCTCACAAATAAAATTGAAATTTTTGATGTCTTACATTTTGTGAATTTCTTTGCAGGTTGCTTGATCGCTTTATAGAGGGCATGAAGTTCAGTGTTGAGTTCACTATAAACCGCTTGACTCTGCGGCTTCAGCACAGAGCAGCAGAACTGGCAGCTTCAAACAGACTGGAAAAGGTGTTGTTTCCTGCTGAAACCAACGTCACCTATCAGCAAAGTGACCTTCCCAAACTCAGGTTACTGATCATATACTTTTTTATACACAGTGCTTGTGTTATCTGGTATTTCTATATTATCCCCGTCTGTCTGTGTGAATAAATAATGTAATTATAGTGCTGCACATACAAACACTTAATCAGCTAAGGCTGGAATTTTAGTTCTTTGTAGACTTAAATGTCTCTGCGCTGCTGAGCAGACAAAGGTGTTGTGGTTAATTATAGGCTGCAGAGCTGATGTCCATAAATCCCAAATCAAGTTACTCAGGCAGGTTCATTGGCTGTTCACTAGCTTCAACTCACATCTGGAGAAAGTGCTGAAAAATATTTGTGCACACCAGATGAAACTGCTTTTTGATAGACTAATATTAAGTTCCCAGTATTTTTCTTCAGTTAAAGACATTTTCCCAACAACACTGGTCAAAAAAAAGCTTCTTTTATATTTCTATCAACAGCCTGTTTGATTGGCAGCTGGAGAGAAATCCAGAGCAATATCAAGCAGTACAACACATTGTAGCTGGCTCATCCAAACCTGCCCCTTACCTGGTTTTTGGTCCACCTGGAACAGGTACAGAGTCCAATATAATGCTATCTCATGGCTTTTTCCTGCTGTCCTAGCAACTTCTCATAACTCTAGAAATGCAAATCAGCTGATGTCAATATTATCTCGGTGTGTTCAGGCAAAACAGTGACCGTGGTGGAGGCCATCAAGCAGATAGAGAAGACCCAGGTGAACTGCCACATTCTGGCCTGCGCTCCATCCAACAGTGCTGCTGATCTGCTTTGCAAGAGGATTTTGGATCATGTGGACAAACATAAAGTGTACCGCATGTACGCCACCAGCCGGGACCCAAAACTTGTCCCTGATGAAATAAAGGTCAGTGCTGGGAGTTTTTTTTACTTCAAATGATAATAAAATCCAGTAGTTTAATGATTCCATTCACCTACTATGACATTAAATGACACTTTGATTCAGTAGGTCACATTTAAAATATCTACTCTGTATGTGAAATGTATGATTCACACATCACTTCCTAACTGTAGTGATTCTGTACTTCCTGGTGCTTTACACACTTGCTACTACTTTATTAAATCTCAGTGAGGTTTATAACATCATTGCACTTTGCAGGCATGGTCTAACCTGGTAGGGGAGTGTTATGTTTATCCTGCTAAAGAAGAGCTGATGAAGTATAAGATCATTGTCACCACCCTGTTAACTGCTGGAAGGTAGTGCATGACTCACATTAACACAACATTTAACAGGACAGATGAGGAATATGAGTTTGTGAAATGTAAACACTGTCTTATCTGTGCAGATTGGTCACAGGTGGCATTCCAGCAGGACATTTCACTCACGTGTTTGTGGATGAGGCTGGACACGCTGTGGAGACTGAATGTTTAGTTCCACTGGCAGGTAAAGACAACAAACAGCTGTCCATTCTATTGTCATACTAAATTTACTTTATATAATGTTCTATTTTTATTTTTATTTATTTATTTATTTTTTGGCACAAAGGGTTGCTTGATGCAACGTCTGGTCAGGTGGTTCTGGCTGGAGACCCCAAGCAGCTCGGCCCCATTCTCAGGTCTCCTTTTGCTCTGAAATATGGCATGGGTAAGTACCGATGTGCAAACACACTTATGTTACACAAATGCACTATTGTTTTTTTTTTTTTTTGCATTTTTGGCCACAGCAGCTAGCAGTGGAGAGAGGCAGGAAATGGGGGAAAGATACTGGGGAAGACACGCGGGCAAATTGGCGACAGGCCGGGACGCGAACCCGTGCCGCCCGTGCCGCCCGTGCCGCCCGCACCGCAACGCGGCATATGTATGTGGTCGCCAGCTTCACCACTAAGCCACCCAGGCGCCCACAAATGCATTGTTATAGGGGAAATAAGGGTACATAGTCCTTAGATTACAGACTTCAGCTTAAAGTGGCAATCCTGCCTTACATACAGTGTCAGGATGGTTACTTTTGAAAGCAGTAAGTTACAGATAGTAGTAGTTACCCTTTTATAAATGTAATTTGTAACGTAACTATTACTATTGAATGACTTGAAAATGATGTTACTTGTTACATTTGACAGCTTTTTAAACTTTTTTTTAACTGGGTAATAAAGCAGCAAATATTAATTATTTTGAAGGTAGAATCATTAAGCGTTTAAAAAAATACACACATACATACATACATACATTTTGAAAGTTGAATTTCAAATAATTGTTGCTGGTTTTGTACTTAAATTTAACCCACAAACTTTGCTGGCCAATGTTGTCCAGATCTATAGCACAAGGAGGCATTCATGGATGGTAAAAAGATGCAATGAGATTATATATGGAGGTCCATGTGTCAGCATTAGATTTCTCTTCATCCTCCAACAGTTCAAACACATGCACATTAAGTTAATTGGTGATTCTTAATTGGTCGTAGAGTGCTGAGAGAGCATTACAGATGCGATGTGTGCGTTGATGGAAAAGTATACAGAAGGCGGGGAGGAACTGTATGTGTCTTTGTGGTTATGATGTGTGCAGACAACATTGTGATCTGTAGTAAGAGTAAGGAGCAGGTGGAAGAGAGTCTGCAGAGGTGGTGGTGTGCTCTGGAGAGGAGAGAAATTAAAGTCAATAGAAGCAAGAATACATGAATGAGACCAAGACAAGTGTAACAGTGATGGTGCATGGTCTAGAGGTAGTGAAGGTGAATGAGTTTCAATACCTGAAATTCAAACCATTCAAAGCAAGGGACAATGCACAAGAGAGGTGAAGAAGAGAGTGCAGGCACGGTGGAGAAGCTGGAGATGAGAGTCAGGGGTGATTTGTGACACAACAACAGCAGCAAGAGTGAAAGGGAGGGTTTAGAAATGGTAGTGAGACTTGCTGTGATGGATGGTCTGCACTAACAAAAAGACGGGAGGACGAGCTGGAGGTGAGGTGTTAAGATTTTCATTGGGAGTGACCAGGATGGACAAGATCAGAGGCACAGCTCAGGTTGAGCAGTTTGGAGACAAAGTTAAGGAGGCAAGGTTAAGATGGTTTGGACATGTGCAGAGGAGGGAACAGTGGATACATTGGACAAAGGATGTTAAATATGGAGCTGTCAGGCAGGAGGAATAATGGATGTAGTGAAGGAGGACATGCAGAGGGTTGGTTTGACATGATGCTAGAGATAGATGGAGACAGATGATCTACTGTGGTGACCCCTATAGAAGAGAAGAAAGAGAAGCAGAAGAATTATTGGCTGTAGGTATGAATGGTTGTCTCTGACCTGTAAAGGGTGTATCCTGCCTTTTGCCCTATGACAGCTGGGATAGACTCCAGCCCCTCCCCACGATCCTGATTTGGACAAACTGGATGGGTGGTTACTCTCCAACACTGTTTACGCGCGCCTGTGTGTGTGTGCGCCGCACTCGTAGCAAACTGATATTTGATTGGTTAATAGATTTCTGTGCTGTCTACAGGAGTGTCCCTCTTAGAACGGATGATGAAGGACTTCTCTGTGTACCAGAAGCGTGATGGTGTGTTCAGCAACTGCTTTGTCACCAAACTTCTGCGCAACTACAGGTCTGGTAGAAACGATGGTTAAAGGACTCTTGCTGACAAAAACTGGGAAATTAGTGCTTGATTTCCAACAATGTGCCTTTCATTTCTTCTTTCAGGTCTCATCCTGCTATTCTAAAGATTCCCAATGAGCTCTTCTATGACGAGGAGCTGCAGGCTTGTGCAGATGAGTATGCACGAAACTTCTATTGTGGATGGGAATACCTACCACAGAGGGTAATTAAGTGGCTTTGATCAAGAAATCAAAGCATAAAAAGTTCCACTTCACAGCAACACAAAGACAGTTAAAAAGTACACAATGCAAAATAGAGACAATGCAAAATTGTGTACAAAATGTTCTTCTAGAACTTCCCAGTGATCTTCCACGGGGTGACTGGTAAAGACGATCGTGAGGCCAGCAGTCCTTCTTTCTTCAATGTAGCAGAAGTGGAGGTGCTGATGGACTATGTGCGGAAACTGCTGCGGAGTCAAGGCAAGAAGGGTGTGGCTAAGATTGCACCCCGAGATATAGGCATCATCGCCCCCTACAGGAAGCAGGTCTGAATTAATTTCCAACATACTGAATGTAGTGGTTCCACCTACTGTTGCAGAAACCTTTGATATAACTACAAATAAACACACGTGGAGAGCGAAACATGCAGATTTAATTAAAGCTGTGGTTATTTTTCTTCATGTCACATAGGTGCAGAAAATCCGCAAGGCCCTGGTAAAAGTTGGTAAAGAATTTGAATTTAAGAATATGGAAACCCTTAAGGTAAGTAAATATTTGGCATTGTAAAAATATGAAACACAGAGTAGTAAGTGTGTCAGAAATGCATACACATGTGTATGTGTGTCAGGTTGGTTCGGTGGAGGAATTCCAGGGCCAGGAGAGGAGAGTGATCTTGGTGTCTGCAGTTCGAAGCAGCCACAATTATTTAGAGATAGACAAGGAGTTCAACCTGGGATTTGTCAGAAATGAGAAGGTAAACAACACAAACACACGCACAGACACACACAAAGCGCACATTTAGAGATTTTTCTGACCCATTCTTTTCTTGTCCAGAGATTCAATGTGGCTGTGACTCGAGCTAAAGCCCTGCTGATTGTGGTGGGAAACCCCAGAGTTTTGCAAACTGATTCTACCTGGGGCCGGCACGTGACATGATGGCTACTTTTGCTTTCAGCACACATAAAATTTTAAACTCAACTTTAAATTCGAAAGAGTGATCCATGCTGACTTTCTCATTGTTTGCTTCCTTCCCTGTTGGTCTGCAGCTTCATCCAGTACTGCAGAGATGAAGGGGGTTACACCGGTGTCGTTCAGGCAGAGGAAGAGAAGGACGTGATAACTCGGTTTGAATTACTTTACATCTCAATTGAGAACAAAGGTAACAGAGACAAATTACAATAACTGTCACATCATATCAACATTTTGAATGAATGTTCAAATTCTCCACCTTGAATTTTTTTTTCCTGTTGCTTTTTCACCAGTTGAGACTGCAGAGAGTGTCATTCAGCAGCAACTGGACCCCGAGTGGAGGAATGACATGTGAGCCAAAGGAGAGCCCCAGATTCCCTGTTGGCATTCATATGAATTCGTTTTAGCATCAGCCACTGTCAAAGGGCTTACTGGCACCTTTTTATATTTATTGTACAAAACAAGACAAAATAACCAAAGTATATTTTACTATATGAACTTGACCAAAGAATATGAAGACCAGAGAGCCGATTCCTGTTTAGATCAACCATTTTGTCTCAGGGAGCTGCACCACTAACACCAGCACCAAGAGTTTCACTTGAAAACAGTGCTTCTATCTTGTCACAATCACATGGTGACAGCAGATAAATCTTAAGACTGAAGAGTTCCTCTATACAATTAGAACAGCTGATGAAGCAGTCGATTCTGCACATAGGACTGACTGTGCTTCATAGGTTTCTGGGTTATAAGCAGAGATTCATCGGTGTCATCTGATCAAAGTACTCAATCAATAGAATCTAAAAAGAATAGTTAGTGAACCATGTTTGACTTTGTGGAGCAGCAGATTTAAACCAATCTATACTTCAATACAAATTGTTTGTGTAAATGACTGAAATGCAGCCTGTCCATGTATGAGGCTTCCAATGTATGTAATTACTATTACTAAACACATTTTATTCATATTTACCAGTGGAAAAATTGTATATTTTGGAGCAAATTAATAAAGAAATCGTCTATGACAACACACGAGGTCACTTAATGTTTAAACCTACCAAATCCTTTTCTTTTACTTTTTAGTGTAAAGTCTAATTCTCATATTTAAATGTATTAAAACCATCTCCAAAACTTGGAATTCAGTGACTACAAAACCAAACCAAAGTAGTATTTCAAAAATACTTTATTAACATGTTTGTCATTTTTCAGACATTCAAAACATCCCACTCCTGTTTGGAAAGCAGCGTCAATCAACATTTTCTCAAATTATGTTGTAACATTTCAGACAGAGGCACTGACCAGATATAAACCCACTACATTCTGATCTTAGAGGATCTGAACATATTGGATGGAAGAACATCTTGCTTTTGTGATTGTGGCAAGATGAATATTGATAAGATGTAATACACCAACAGTGTGTTCAGGACTTTTTCTGGCTAAGAGTGAATACAGACTTCACACTGTACTACTTTACTTTTAGTCATGATGGAGAAGCACATGCTTAACCTGTGGTTCCCCCCTCCTCAATATGCTTTTTATTCCAATTCAGTTGTATACTTGTGTCACATTGGCATAAAATCTTTTTAACCAAAAGACATCAGTGTTATTCTCAATCACTGCCTCTGTCTACACTACGTGGCGCCATTTATACCATCTTTAGGGGCTGCTCAAGAGAAACATTTTAATCAGACACTGGTTATTTGCCAAATCACAACTCAAAGAAGATCCCTACAGTGTCAAATAAAGGGCTATTAAACACCATGTAATGACAATGCTTGAGCTGATATTCTAGTTGTCAGCTACTTTATTCAAACCTTTATGCACAGAACGGGCCAGTGTTATATAATATTAATATGACTGTATACTGTGTGCATTCATCCTCAGTAAGTCCAGTACACAGTGATGTGAGATGACTGTATACTGGACCTGAAACAGTGCAGGCACGACTCATCGGGGGGAAAAGCATTGGTGACGTCTGCCAGAGCCAGAGTGAGCACGACTGCGCATATTGTGTCCAAGACAATAGACCACTGTCTGCAGTGCCAGTTTAAGCCATCGCCATGGAGAGACAGCAAGAGAGAGAGTGTGAGACAGACCAAGGTGCAGTCCAAAACCTCTCCATAGAGTCACTCCTGCATCACTTTATGTAGGTTTCAGTGGATTAATGCAGTGTGAATAGGCTCTAAATTTAGTCCTTTGTGTCAGAAGTGAAAGCTGTGGAAAACAGAGTTCCGCTGACACAGCACTTGGTGAAATAGAATTTTCGGGGTCTAAAATAAATTGTTGTCTGACAAAAAGATTAAGGAGCAGGTCTGAAGCTGATGTATAAAAGGAGACTAAGTGGTATACACACATGTTCAAGAGAAGCAGAGGAAACAGCAAATGTAAAACTGTCTGCAGCTCATAGCTATGAGAGAAAATCCACAAGCGCCTTCTCTGTAAACAAAAATAACACAGTGGCCATAAAGTATATGCACATATAAATACAAACATACATTCATACATATAAAAGTAAAGTATAGGGCTGGTCCTTCAAACAAATAGGCTTGTGTACTGGTGGAGAAAAATAAAGAAAAGAAGCAATAACTGAGCTTGAGCTGCAGAGGAAATGGCTTTTAAAAAAAGGCTGATTTGTTTTGCTTTTAAACAGGCGTGTCAGTCTCTCATATTTGCCAGTGGCATATCTGCATCTGCGAAGTCCATGGAAGCCATTGATTTAAGGTTTCTCTAGGTTTGCTCTGTGTGTTTTTTTTTTTTTTTTTGGGGGGGGGTCCTCCCTCAGGTGCTGAGTGGCCAACACACTTATGGCCTTTCACAGAATCTGGCAGCCACCCCTCTTCTTACGCTTGCGGACCTGCAGAGCTGCTCTGGTCGCCATCTCAAACACATCCCGCACACCATCCTTGGTTTTGGCTGAGCACTCCAGGTAGCCAAAGGCACTGATGCGGTTGGCCATGTCTCTTCCCTCCTCAGGTTTTACTGGTTCCTGCGGTTTCATATACAGAAAGGGAGTTAAAATTTCAGTGGTCGTGTGTGAACATTTATCCAGTGAGAGTAAATTTGAGAGATTATGTTGCCTTTAACACAGCTGATCACTGATGGAGATATCCTCCCACCATTAATGAAAATATTAAATTTTATTAGTCTGGATAACATTTCATAACAGAAAACCCTTCAGCATAACTATTTTTCCCAAATGAACAGACAAATACTGCTTTGCACATCTTTGAAGAGTAAAGAGTACACATCCCAAATTTCATGGCTCAAATCCTTGTGGTTTTGGAGTCTCTGGACTGGAAAGGTAAAACTTCACAGAGACAGTATGATGACATGTCCTCCAGCTTTATACCGGGCAGGAGGATAAAAATCACAGACCTGTTTCATCTTGGCCAGCTCTCTGCGTGTGTGTTCATCATTCCTAAGGTCCTTCTTGTTGCCCACGAGGATGATTGGGACATTTGGACAAAAGTGTTTCACTTCAGGTGTCCATTTCTCAGGAATGTTCTCTGAAAGAATAAAGAAAAAAAAAATATAGATTTCATGGAATAGTCCATCACCAACCTTTTCCTCATGTACTAGGACAGTTGTTAGGCTCCCTTGTGACTGTACAAAAAAAAAAGAAGAATCACTGATAGCCGGTGACACATACTTGCTCTACAAAACAAGCAATTTTCTCTGAATGTAGATGAAATTTTGAGAGAGTAGGACTTTCATCCATGACAACAATTATTAAAGCAACATGGATGAGAAGCACAAACAATGGCTTTCATGGACAGTTACAACCTTTTCTACAAAAAAATGTACAGTATTTTATGATGCTTGTCTTCTCTGAGGCCGGGGCAAAGTTAAAGGACTGACAACACCACTAAAGTAAACAAGAGTAGTCCACATTATCAGTTGTTCCACATATTTAAACAAGCCCACAGACAGTGACGCTCTGCCAAGCTTTGCACAGCACTTAAGTACTATCAAAGAAGTACCCTGCTGAGACCTTGAGGAGATGCTGTGGTGGTAGAAGTAGCTGTATAAAAAGAGACATCTGGCTCAGAACCTTTCTGAAGAAATATGTCTAAGTCTCCTTTTCCTCATCCACCGTTCCCGATGCACTGTGAACCCACTGCAGTCTGCACATCCCCTCTGTCCATGTCTACCAAAGCATGTGCAGTTACACAGAGGTCTGCTGATGTCTCTACTTCTTTCCTCAAAATCTTTGGCAGAGAGTTTGTAATCTTGTGTGTGTGTGTGTGTGTGTGTGTGTGTGTGTGTGTGTGTGTGTGTGTGTGTGTGTGTGTGTGTGTGTGTACGTACATATTAATGCAACGTAGTGCATTTCAAACTGTCATGTCATGGCTTCATTACAGTGGAAGTTGGAAATGCACCAGTATGTTATGATACCAACAACTTATCTAGTTTACACACATGAAGAACAAAAGAAAAAAAAAAAAAAGAAGAAGAATTGTTATGGGGAAAGAAACAGTAATTGGCAAGGGGGAAAAAAACCTATGTAGGACAATTAGCCCTATGAACAGGTAAAATCTGGAACATTTCCCAGCCAGGGGACCTTTGTTGCAAAACAATCTTACAAAAATAATACATCAATCTCTTACGGATTGTGCGACTTTGCTTCTTGATTTCAGAAAAAATTTCTTAACTGGGGAGAAGTGATGAATTCACTGAAACCTTACCTAAACTGTCGGGGCTGTCGATGGAGAAGCACATGAGGATTACATCTGTGTCAGGGTAGGAGAGAGGCCTCAGTCTGTCATAGTCTTCCTGACCTGCTGTATCCCACAATGCCAACTCGACCTGAGAGAGGAAGACAGAACAAAACAAGTGTTGCAAGCGACCTCAGCCACATAAACTCAGAAGCAATAAAATACAAAAACAGAGTATAAACAACAAAAACAGAAGCAATCTCATTGGACTGAGGAAGGAAAATGATGAGATGAGAACAATTCATTCCTCCGCTATTGGGCCTAAATAGCAAGTCTGCAGAGGTGGAGGTGGTTCCCACAGGATTTCAGCTGTTAATCAAAGTGTTAGAAGTCCCTCAGTGCCTGGCTTGCTCTAGATAAAAGAAAAGCCCTGCAAAAATAATTTGCTACAGGTCAGCAGGGGTTGCAACCACAAAGCACCATATAGGAATGTTTAATGCACAGTAGCTTAGAAGTGTCACTTCATAGGGAAATGATTACTTTTTGTAAGTACAAACTAAAACTGTCTGTGGATTAAACGGTAATCTTGATCCATTTTATCCTTCTGCTGATTTCATTTGCAGTATTCTTACCACAGCTGGAACAACTGAGTACAACCTGATTTGACTACAGAGTGCAACGACAGGATCTCAGCAATCCACCTGGACTTTTCTTACATCTGACATATTTCTTGTTGGCTCACAAGCTTCTCAGCCTGCCAAGACTGCATAGACACAGCACTTACAGTTTACCACAGGAAAGATATTTTCAATATTTAATGAGCTATAATGCATAATCTGCTGTAAGATAAACAACTTCAAGCCAGGATAAATCTCAATCAGCTGCCTTTAGATTCTTTTACCAGTAGATGTCTCTCAGGAGTCAGCTTCCCAAGAGAAACCTTTTTTCTTATTAACTTTAACCACAACTCAGTATGATGAAAGATTAATAAGTAGGCAGCAGCTGTAAGTCAAACAGTTGCTCAAATTTATACAACATTTCAATGCATCAAATAGTTCATTTAAAAATCTTTGTGCAACAGCTGAGAGAACTACAGTGGAGTCAACATATTAAGGCCAAACCTCAACCGGTTGATCCCTGAGTTTGCGGCACAGGAAAAGGGAACAGGAAACGGGACATTAGTCATGATGTATTGGGAGAGGGGTCCTGACCTTGCACAGGAAGGTGGCACTGATCCATTTCCTGTTGTTGGTTGGAGATCTGTGGCTTTATAACAATGAAACGGCCCCAATTTTTTCTCAGAGCAGGCACTGTCGTCAACTTTAATGGGATGTGGTCCACAACCAACACGGTCAAAGAGTGTCACACAAACCTGGCTGTTCTGAGGAATAGCTCTAGCACTTACGTTTTTTACTTAAGTAAAAGAGGCACATCACTGTACTCATTGTCCATAACAAGCAAAAACCCACAGTTTAAAATAAGATTTAAGAAAGAGTAAGGTAAAACAGCTGCTATGATTGGTAATATTATCAATTTATACACACTAATATATTCAATCTTCACTCCATTATTACAAACTTGTATCCCTCCATACACTTTCAGTCAATAAATGAGAACAATAGGCCTCAAACCACAGGACTTTTCTCTTCTTTATCCTGATTTTCAGTAATAATGGCAACCTAACTACTTTTCAAATGGCACCACATGAGAAGCTTAGATGGGAAATGTCTCTATGCTAAGAACTTCTGAATGTCTAAAAACAAACAGCAACAAGGAGCTCCAACTAGACACTGACATTTTTTAAGAATCACATGCCAAATGGTGGAGAGCCACCTTTAAAAAAAAAAATGCTCTGTGTTAACTTTCTAAACAAATAAATACAATAAAATCAGTAATAAATGTCAAAAGGAAACTAATCTGTAGTGAAGGAAAGTTATTACAAGTACAAGAACATCAAACTTATTGTATTGTTTCAATACTTTAAATTATTCATAGTTTTCAAACCAAAAGCAGATATTTTAAATACAGCATACCTGTTTGCCATCAACTTCAATGTCAGCGATGTAGTTCTCAAACACAGTGGGAACGTAGACCTCAGGGAACTGGTCCTTACTGAAGACAATCAGCAGACAGGTTTTCCCACAAGCACCATCTCCAACTATCACCAGTTTCTTTCTGATTGCAGCCATCTACAAAACAGAACACACTTTGAACATTCCTATACAAGTTAAAGTTTGAGACAGGTATTGAACTGGGGAGGGAGGTGAAAAAATAACTAGAAATTAAGAGTGAGGAGAAAAAAGAAATAAATGGTCAAATTCTGTTTTAGAGCTGCACTTTAGGTAAGCCTATAAAGGGAGAGCAAGGCTTCCCACTTTGGGGAAAAGATTGATGACAATTTGATGAAAAACATTTTGCTGTTAGGTGAGGAAAAAAAAAAAGTTGACAGAGGTTTAAGTTGGACACAAGATCGTTCAAACACCCAACCTTAAATACCTACCCAGCAAACTAATAGCCAGATATTTAGGTTCAGCTCTAGTTGCAGCACTGGTGGTCTACATGGTGCTGTACACTCATGACCTCTGTGCTACAATCACATTTATGATGACCTTTCACATGTCATGTCTGCATCCCTGTGGCCAAGTGACATACAGCTCTCACTGGTTGGGTCTGACACTGCTATACTGCACAGATTTCTCTTTCATCCCTGAAAAAATGTATACATGTGAGTGAAATGCAGCTAGTCAGAGAGAGAGAGAGAAAAAGCGATGGCCACACACAAACACTTACACACACACACACACACACAGATCAATAGCCATCTCCCACGAGCTGACAATAATGGAGGGAAGGCGGCCGGAGATGAGACAACATAATGGCTGCTTGCCAGCAGCATCAGCTTCCACCAGCCTCAAACTACCTGGACCATGATTAGGATCAAAACCTCTGCAATCACTCGCTCACTCTCTCTCACACACACACACACACACACACACACACACACACACACACACACACACACACACACACACACACACACACACACACACACACACTTTAAGCAATAACTGATGAGGGTAACTGATTAAACTAGTCACCTGAGGTGATGAACCAATGAAGAATTATCACCACACTCTGCTGTTCCCCTCAGCAATGCCAGTTGTTTTGGTTTTATGACCTGCAGCATTAATTTTCCACTCGCTCTTACATGGTCATCTTTGATGGTAAAAACTGAATGAATTCTTCCTGCTCAACACCAAATAGAATCTACAGTACCTGGTGAACACAGTAGTTAGAGTTTAGCTCCTAAAGAATCAGACATTTCCCTCAGGAGGTCAAACCAACACACGAGAATGACCTTTTGGACTTGTTGGAAGTTGTGTTAAATAACTGTTTTGTTACTTAAAAGGTGATAATATCTCTGTGCTCTGGGCTTATTTCCCCTGCTCCCAAATGACCAAACAAGAGAAAAGGTCCACATAAATAGTAATGACAATTCCAGTTGAATAATAAGCAGAAAGGCACCTCAGAATGCAAGAAATCGGAGCACATGTTTAAGTAAACATTAGACTCTTTCAGACAGAAATGATGGTCTATGCAGCAAAGAAGACCTGTCTTTATGTTGCCTTTGCTAGTTCATACTGAGCCAAACAAAAATGGCATAATGCCACCACAGTGTGTTTTCACACGGCATGCCAGCATCCCAGCATCAGAGGCATGATGTCTAGCTCCTTTCAGAAACAAGTCTGGGTGCTTGGCAGTCATCTTGAAACATCGCTGGGTTTTTAAATCTTAACATGTGAAACAGAAAACTGTTAATACTTTGCTGATGTTACAATTTTTTTCCATGGAAGTTCTACTTCTACTTCTGGGTGGGAAGTGGAACAACATACATTAAAAAAAAGTTTCTTTAAAATAAAAAAGGGCTGTGGATGGACTGCCATGTCATTGTGGACACAAAACCTTGATAAAAACTGAAGCCAATTAAATTGTTACAGCAGTTAACTGTAATAATATTTTCTAATAGCTTCAGAAAGCCTACTTAAATTAACCACTGACCCCTAAAGAGCCTTCATTTTAGTCCTCCATGTTGTGGACCTCAGTCATTCACCCTCCCTCACAGCAACAACAGCTACCTTTTTTTTTTTTTTCTTAAACAAGAGAATAAAAAGACGATTGTTCCATTTTCTTTTTTCTTCTGCACATTAAATCAGGACAGTGTGTTGTCAGTTTGTCTCTGGAGAGAGCCACCTGTTCTCTGTGATAGCAGGCTGCTGCTCCTCCATACATCATACTGTCACTGCCAGAGGGAAGACACACACAAACTCATAAAGAAACACATGCCCACGTGACTAGGAGCTACAGCGTAGCCCCAGAAAGCTTCAGAAAAATGGGGCTAGTCCTGCAGATTTTGTGCTGTGATAAAATAATGCGGCATATTGATGAACGCGGCACTCACAGAAGGCTCCCCACTGTGACAGTGGCAGCAAATGGCGCTTAGTGGGGATAATGGCCCCTTTACTTTGCATTAATGTGTCTGTGTGTGCATACTGTGCCAGGACAAGGACAGGAGCAGGCACTCCAAGGACTTGTTCCCTAAATAAGAGTTACATATCAGGTGTGTTCCATTACCCTTAGAAAGTGGGTAGAAACAATTCACTTAAACCCTCATACAATATTCATACCATACACTGTTATAAAATATTCATAGATATAACATCTGCATTTTTTCTCATGTATTATGCAAAATCAAAAACAAATCAATGAATACAATAGTAAGTAAAGATAACCACACTGACCACAAGGGGAGTCTTCTCGGAGATGAGTAGTGAAGTGAGGTGTGTTTCAGAAGGTAAGACAAGGGGAAATTTGATCAGTTTTCATCACACCCAAAAGTTATTTATGTACTCCTACATTTTTCAACTTAGGAGCACATGCCATCCTTAGGCATGGGTGGTGTCAAGGCCTGCCAGTGTTATTGTCACTCACCTTTCTCGCTTATCTTTTAGATTCCTTAAAGAGACTTTCTGGTAAGAAACAAAATGGTAGTGATTGAAGGAGCAAAGACTGCAGACTTGACCACGATTCTTCCTCACTGAGTTTCTCCCACTGGGTCAGTTCAAATAAGCTTTACTTACCAGTACCACCTCTTATTTTTCCTGAAGTCAGAAAGCTCTGTTTTTGTGGTACAGTAGTTAACATTGTCCATGCTAACCACTGCACTAAGGCCATTCTCCCTGCTCCTGTATGGGTTTCCTCCCACAGTTATGCATGTTAGGTTAATTGATGACTCTAAACTGGCTGTAGGTTTGGAAGTAAATGTAGCTGCATCTAAGACTCTTAAATTATAATTAAACTACAACATTAACCTCATAAAAAGCAAAAGAAAATGCTGCAAGAAATCTCACCTTCAGACCACTATAGTCTTATTATGACACTATGTTATGATATTTTCAACAATCAGCAAGTGTGCTTTGAATGTATCACATTTACAAGAATGGGATGGATGTGATGTCACAGTGGCCTAGCTCTTTAACAGTTTTGATTTTGGTGCTTAATCTCTGAGTCCAAGTAAACTTTACTGCTCACAAAATTCTGGATGTATGATGAAAAGTACTCTGAAATGTAGAAAACTGGCTGTGGTACTGAAATCACCATTGAATAAAATGAACAGAGCCAAACGCCAAGCTCAAGAAGAATCGGACGGCAACATATATTGAGTGATGAGACACAGTACACATGTAGAGACTGTCTGAGCACACCAGCCTCAAACAGGTCATATCAATGTGCATGTTCACACGTGTCTTAGGATGAATGATCCTGTCTTGCATAATATTTGCCCTGTGTGGAGTAGCAAAGGACAAAGTTCTCATTTCCTGCACATGCAGCACAGATGGCTCTTTCTCCCTCATTTCTCCTTCCTGGCAGGTTGTGACTCACACCTGCAGGGGTAACACATTAGCCAGTCTTGTTCATTACAGGTGGTGGGGGGTAAAAACCCCACAAAACTTGTCAGTAAACACCGGAGAGGGACTAAGATGAAAAATCTTTTTCTTCTTTTAGTATCAGCTGACCTTTAATCACATGGATCCACAAATTCAACGCATTCACATCAACCCTGCACATACTGCACCATTTAATTTATTAGCATGCACAGCAGCAGACAGTGAACTGGTTTTATATTGTGAAAAAAAACTTCATTTTGGCTTATGATCTGCTTTATTTAATGAGCTGGATAAATCTCATCAATACATCTATTTCAACAATGTCCAAACTACCCCAGCCCAAATGAACTAAGCAAAATTATTGGTTGTGAAACAGTAAGGCCAACGCTTAATGTAACGCAATCTTGAAGTTGAAAGTTATTGAACTGAAGAGCTTGGTAGGGAAAGAATAACAGAGCAGACAAACATTCTGAAAGACACAGTCACAGCAGCGATATGATGGCCATTTCTGATGAGCGTTTTCAGTCTAAAATCAGAGCAAAAACAGTGCACACAACTAATCGTGTGATTAGAAATTCAAAAAAAGCTTGAGAAGAAATGTGATTTAGTTCTTTATTCTTCCCCAAAAGATAGTCATCATCTGACCAGCTCATGCCTAATCTTAAAGACTATCAAAATCCCTACTTTTAATCACATAGATCTCTACATGCCACAGTGGATTTCCATTCCCTTTTCTTGATGTCTCGAGTGTGCCAGCTGCTGTGCATCACCCTGCTGTGCTCTGCTGAAAAACACAGCACTGCGAGTGGGTGAAGCAACTGTGAAGCTGCATTTTGATTTTTGGTAATAGGCAGCTGTTTCACTTAACTGATACTGCAGAACTCAACACCATCGGAGCTGAAATGGGTTCCCCTTTAAATGATGATTTGAACTTCAATATTTTATTCTTAAAATATCAAAATATCATCATAAACCAGGTTTTGTCTCTCATAACCATATAATGAACATTACCTGTGTATATTATGCAGCCCCTCATTTATTTGAACAAATTCATTCACTAATGTAATTTTTAATTTTGACAATGATTAGGGCTGGGTGGTCTATCAGTCTCTTAAAGTATGTATTCTTACAATTGAGTTTCAAAAAGGGAAAGTCTAAGACAATATCATTTATAATGACACAGTCTGATGTTGTTACATAAAGTGCTTCCTCCGAAAAACTGTGGCAGTGTTTGCATCTCCCCTTGAATAAACTCTTCGACTTATGCAACCCCACCCCCACTCTCCATCTGCATCTTCTGTCCGTCCCACTCTCAAAGTTCTCCTCTAGAGACACGCAATGTGGGTGCAACAAAAAACAACAACAACAAAAAAAAAATCATTATGTTAACTTAATGATACAATAGCATGTGTGGCAAAAGTTGACAAAGTTTGTAGAGACAACATACTGAGAAAGAAATCACTCTCATTAAAACCAACACTCTGCTGCCAGAGACAGTAATTCTACCTCTTTCAAGTTTAGTACTTTGAAGTTTAGAGCTATGGGCTGTATATATCAAGCTATATAACAGTTAGCTTGATAGTTAAATCGTTAAACATAAAATATATTAATCACATTTAATGTGTCACCAGTACCTCAAGCAGAGAGCTTGAGGAATGTGCATGTTTACCTCCCCTATGCAGAAACATGCCACAGGCATTATCATGCTTTGTACATTCCTGTTAGTCATGTCACCTGCTGGATGTCCTCCAAAATACCAGCGCACAATCTCAGACTGAAGACCTGAGAGAACACTGGCCTACACAGGCAATCCAACACTGGGGTGACTCAGGACAAATCTGTGAATATGACTGAAGATCTGTAAAAACAACCCCACTTTCCATCAACTCTGACTCAAACACACAGGAAAGGGGCAGAAACGTATTTAATCTGAGTGCGAAGAGAAAAATCTAAATTATGTGAGTTCCTGTACTTCCTGTATACCACACCTCTGATCTTCACTAAAAGAGACTACCAGGAGGATCTGAACAAAGGCAGAAAATAAATACAGAATTAGTTGATGACAGGTTTTCACCACTCAGCAGGTCCTCCGTGTGACCAAATACATCTCCCGTGTTTTCCTTTTCCTTGGAAAGCAGCACAGCATAGCCCTGTTAACTGTAAACTGTCTGTACACTTCCAGGTGATGCATGAACAAACAGTTGTTGAAGAAAAATATTAGCTGGGTATTAGCGGTTCAGATACTGACACAGTGGTTCGTTAAAGCAAAAATGTGCATTCCATGTGATGATTAATGACGGGTCACTAAGTGCTCACACACAGCCCTGTCTGACTGTGTAAAAATGTGGGAGGACATAAGCCATGAGGAATCTCTCACCTACTTTCAACACCCCTCACACTTTTCTTCTAAACGCACAACATCCGTCTAACTTTCTGCCTACCAGGCTCCACCCCCCAAAAAACCCCACTAAATTTTCTATGATCATTCTTCTTTTTAAGAGTCGATCAATGTGAAAATTAGTTTATTGATTAACTGTGTGATGTCTAAAATGTAAATTTGAAATAAATGAGAACTGAACTAAACATGACAGCCAGGAAGAAATGTTGTAAAGCTACTATTAACCCCCTTGAATTTGGGTTACAGCAATTCTAGCAAGGAAATTAAAGTTGAGGTAAATTTTCAAGGTTGAATCAACCTTAAGACCAGAAGTGGCTGCTCAAGATCCAGGCCAGGGAAGCAGCTGAAGTCAGAGAACCTAGCTGGAGCCCAAAATAGGACAGAGCCATTGAGACTCACCCAACCCAATTTATCACAGTGCACACAACTCAGTGGAGAGCAGAGGACGAAAGAGAGAAATATCACACAGAATTATCCTTTCAACTGCCTCCTGGTTGCAGTACAACCAAAAAAGTCAGAAAGCTGGAGGGAGGGAAGGAAAGAGAGGCGCTATGGTCAAAACTAGAACATGAGTTGCAGCAATAGCAAAAGATATGGCGAAACTTAAAAGCATTAAAGCGTAATAACTAGGTCTTTGATTAATATTCCACTAGTATAAAATAAACAAATCTTTGAATCAGTCATGAGCTGACTTGGGAACGTAGCTAATCAGGACTTGGATAGAAATGAGAACTGTGTTTCTGCTTTCCAGGCTTATAAAGTGTGCATATGCACAGACACGCACTACCTCAGCTCGCCATGGCGAAGGAACTGACAAGATTGCACCCTGTTCCTAACTCTGTTTGCTCTGTTAGCTCCTCCATTCTACCCATCCTCCTCCAGGCTCTTGTTCTCAATCGGCCCTCATCTCATCCCATCCCTCGCGCTCTCCCTCTCTGTGTTGCAGTGTGATGTCACCATCAGGGAGCTAATGTTGCACATCCTTAGGGCGCTGCATCCCTGCTTCTTTCTGACACACACACACACACACACACACACACACACACACACACACACACACACACACACACACACACACACACACACACACACACACACACACACACACACGAAATCTGAAAATGAGAGCTGACACATGCACGCAGCCTCTAAAGAGTCAACCCTTCAACGGTGTCTCTCATCTGTCCTGTCAGTCTGTGAAGCTGTGTGAGAAACGAGGGCGTTTTACCAAATCTAGTATTGACTCTGAATCCTTTGAAATAGCTCATCAGCTCTTATTAGGTTTGGCCATCAACATTTGGAAGTAACTAAAGGCAAAAACAACTACAAGCCAAAGATGTCTTATGATCTGTAGCTGACAAGAATGAATCACAAAATTTTTTTTTCTGCCGGCAGCCAAACTTTTTCTGAAAAGATACATCCAGTTAATAGCTGCAGTCTAATTACACTAAAAACTGAAGCTCCTATTGCACAGCTATTAGGATTCAATTAAAATATTAACTGAGGGTTGCAAATAACTATTATGCTCATTATTGATTTTCTAGATTAATTTATCATTTTTGGCCATACAGTGTAAAGGTGACTTATTTAAAATGACTTATTTATGCTGGGAAGACAGTCCAAACATATGCAGTTGTTATTACATAAGACAGACAAAAGCAGGAGAAATCATTAACTGATAACCACTGACACCAGCTGAAAGCACATTGACCAGAGAGCAGCCAAACCTTATGCTGTAACAAAAATACAGAATCAATCTGAGCAATTTGCCAAAGGGGAACAATTCAACATGGAGCAGACTATGAGAGTCTGACAGGGCAGTGCTTCTGAAGTACCTCAGAAAAAAAAAAAAAAATGTTTACATTACCCTTTTAAGGCTTCCTGAAACCACAAACCCCAAAATCTAAACAGGAAACACTCCCAGATTTTTTTTTTATTTTTTTAACCCAGTGGATTTGTTTTGTCTACATGCTGCCAGTGTGTGGTACACCCCACATCCAACACATGCAATCTTCCATGTAGCTATGTTTGTCAGTCAAATGACTAGAAAACAGAAAAACGTATGCACCTAAAGTGATGTTTTTTGACATTAATGTGTAAAACAAACTGCAGTCTGATTAGTTTCCAGAAGGACTGGCCTTCTTGGAGATTACTGCTGATGGAAAGTTGCCCACACTAATACTTTGAAGCACTGACAGATAAGTACCCATAGTTTAACAACAACAACAAAAAATCCTTAAACTCTCCACTGAAAGTTAAAGCAGAGAAGAACAGATGGAAGAACTGAATTGCTAACAAACAAACCTCCTCTTTTTCAGCACCAACCTCCTAAGTTTTTGTTTGTTAGGTTTTTATTGAGACCTAGTAGTGTGCTCCCTAAAGGTCAGGCTGCCGCAATCAATCGTTGAAAAGTAAAATATAGCAGAGCAGGTCAGTCAAATGCCAAGAGGAACAAAACGAGGTGAAACACCAGGGTGAAAGGACCTCTGGCTATAAAGGCATAGATGCAGCTTTTGATCCACATTAGTCTTTCATGAAAGCTTTCATGACCTACAAAGCTATTCAGCTGTCTGCCTGACCTCAATACTGGAAAAAGAAGGCAAAAGGTCACATACTAAAAAAATAAAATAAAAAACAAAAAACAAACAAACATCAAACATGCACCTTTGTCAGTTTCATCAATTGAAAATTTAAGAAATTTTGGTTATTTTTCAAGGATCCTACGACATCTTAAATACTATTCAACAAGGCCTGTTCCACTAATGGTTAATGCCTAATAAAAGTGTAGTCCCTTGAGATGTCACCCCTTTTTTGGTGTAGTCCCCCTAAAGTCGAGCATTTTACCGTCACCAAAACTGATGAGTGACAGGAGGATGCAACTGTGAAGCTAAATGGTTACCAGGGTTCTAGCCAGCAGTTGATTCAGCAGAGGTATTACCATGCCGGGCTGAAAATTTCACCAGTTCGTGATCGGAATTGTTCACCATGACATTAACATACCGCCGGATTGTGAATTTTTTCTGGTTAGATCCCTTCTCACTAGCTAACGACTGAAACTAGCGACTGAGCCCATAAAGACATCAGAAAAGTATTTACTGAGCTCACAGAGGAAGGAAGCTGAGGGCTGATATCTCATAGACGTCTATACAACCAAAAGTCTTTTTGCAACCAGAGGAGTCGCCCCCTGCTGGCCACAAAAAAAGCTCAAGGCACTTTTCAGATCCAGAAGCTACACGGGTCCTTTATACTGTCTATGCTTCTGATTAATAAGTGGATTGGGTAACCAGTCGATTGACAGAAAGTTAATTAGAAACTAAGTTTGATTTATCATCCTCTTTCAAGCAGAGACAATAAGCATCACCACCTCTTTGCATGCCACATTTTACAGACCAAACAATTAATCAAGGAAATAACTCTCAGCTTGATCAGCAATTAAAAAACCACCAAGGCTGAAGACTTTACTGCCCTTGCCTTTCTAGTCGATTATTATATTTACACTGCTTAAGCTCTTGTAATTTTGGTTATGATTAACAGTGCAATACAAACAGTAATAAATGTCTAATCTGGGTTACATGGTTTATCCTAGTGCATTATAAGAAAACCTTGAAAAACTTTAACTAATAACCATGTTTGAACTTCATAATCTCTCATGGATTCCTGTGTGTGGGTACTCTTTCCTGCCTGCCTATCAATATATCCCCACCACCATCTACAACAACATCACTACTTTTTCAGCCTGAACTACATCACTTCACACAGTCATATCATTTAATATGTACCTCAGATTGGGGATTTCCATTGCATTTCCCTACACTGCCTGTCACACTGGACAACACTTTCACTTCTGTCCACTACCTGCTGGGTCAGCAGTTCTGTTAAAAATTGAGGTCATTCTTGCACAAACATATTTTCACGCTGCAACCACAAACACGCACTGGACTGGCCGTTTTCGAGGATTCTTATGTGCAACATCCGGAGTGTGCCTGTCAGTCTCGAAAGATGGGAGCAGCTGAGTTGAAGCATAGCAGAGTTTTCGCAGGTTTGACTCTGGCGCAATCCCAAAATACCGGCAGTGCAGTTTTGTTATGGTGAACATGCCAAGACAAGGGAACAAGTCGCTGTTGAGATGTGAGGGTCTGCGCTACAGAAGCCGAGCAGCACAACAAGGGTGTGGTGACTAACAGAGAGGAATTTCCTCGGGTCAGACTAATGTATTCTTTTTTAAAATCAGTCTTTTTTTAGCGCAGGAGGAAAAGGGCACACTTCTCTCACCACATAACAAAAATTTTAAAAAAGGCCACTCCCTCGGTATTATAAAAGTATTTGGATAATTTAGCTTTCCAGGAATTCCTGCTTAAAAGAAAGAAGAGGAGAAAAAAAAGCAGCCGATACCATCTTGTATCCACTTAGTGGTCAAACAGGTTC
Organism: Archocentrus centrarchus; assembly: GCF_007364275.1. Lineage (NCBI taxonomy): Eukaryota > Metazoa > Chordata > Actinopteri > Cichliformes > Cichlidae > Archocentrus > Archocentrus centrarchus. The sequence continues at coordinate 18,968,952 of NC_044352.1, forward strand.
CCAAAGAGAAAGAAGTTTTTACAGCAATTAAAGACTGGCTCCGAGGCTCCACAGTTAAAGTCCATTTAGTTAAATTGCGCAATGAAGTATATTATGGGTAGATAGGCAACAGTAATGTACAATATCTTCCCCAGGATATAGCTGGAGGAAACAAACAGGTGTGTCCTCCATTTGTCCTTTTCCTTTCCTTTTTTATATAAAAAATAACCGAAACCCTCAAACACCGCCGGAAAACTTCTAAACAAGTAACAGGTTTCAACTCGCCGAGGTGCTGCTTTTAAATCACTCTTAAATCAACCTTAGCGCGAAGCGGCGCTGCTTCTTAACTACTTTTCCTTTAAGTCTCAAACGCTTTTTTAACTGTAGAAGCCACTCGGAGCTCCAGCAGAATAAGTGTAATTACAGAAACATTTATTTCCTTACCTCTCTCAGAAGTAGGGTCTCAAAGTAGCGAGTTTCCCTCCCGTGGTCTCCCTTTTTCCGAAGGACCCGTAATCAGGTCGAACGGCCGAGAAGCAGCCTGCTGATACTGACAAGGTCCTCCCTCCCTGGTGCGTTCAAAGGCCCCTCGGACACTTGCAATTCAACGTTCCTTTCGGTATGAAGTCCAGAAGTATTTCGTCAATCTGTTTTTTCCCCTTCATTCCAATTCATCCATTTAATATGGAAGCCTGTTTTAGCCACAAAAAAAAAAAAAAAAAAAAAAAAAAAATGCAATCCACAAGTCAAAATTTCGTGTTATCACAAAATTTCGCCGTACTAACTCAAACTTCTGAGAAAATAACTCGAAATTGAGAAAACAACTTGAAATTTAGAGTTAAGTTGAGTCATCATTATTTTGTTTGTTTGATTATTTGTTTATTTTCCATAGTTAAACGCTTTGTGTGCAAGGCAGTAGAAATGGCATATCTACCTGTTTCTTCTTTTGTTTAGTAGTTGTCAAAGAACAGCACAAACTTCTCATCAGTAAAACCAGTTTATTCTTCAGACTTTTCTGAATATCAAGAAATCTCTCCAGTTTCTTTAGGATTTGTGCTTGTTTCAAATACACACACAATGTTTTTCTATCACATTCCTTTGATGAGAGGATTACATTTTCCCCTGATATCAAGCCAAATCTTCTACATTGTGTTAAGGATCAAATGACTGAAACTGCACGCAATAAATTACCTTAACACTTTATATACTCAATCAGCCTCTTAATGTGGCTCCCCCATTTTCAAATGTGAACAAACAATTGCAGGCTGGATTTTAAAATAAATAAATCATTTTTATTAGCTGTTCCAATCAATTTGCTTCTTCGTCTGTTAAAAGCTCTTACACCCCTGTGGTGACTTCAAGTGGCTTTCATGCGTTTTACAAGTGACACAACATATACATAAGTGGCGAAAATCCAACTACACCTGAACATAGCACAGTGTCCCGAACGTTTGAGGTGCCAGCGCCTGCACGCTATTGGCTGAAAGGATTTAACCGTTGAATGCGCCCTCCCCTTTACGGTTAAAGAATAATGACATCATTTATTTAAAGAATTTGTTTTGTTGTTTATTTATATAGATATATTCGTCTTAATTCTAATCTTCTACCATTATTATTCTCTCCCCTGTGGTGTATTCTAAGAAAATGGACTTTGACCCAAGTTCTTTTCTCCCACAGTACAACAGGAAATCACACAAGAGGGACTTAAGCTTTTTAACATGCCATTCCCTCTGAGGTCGCAAGTTCATTCACCCCAGGGTGCAGTACGCTGTAAAAACACAGCACGAGCTCCGGGGCAGGATGAAATTTTCACCTACAGTACAAGCATTATTAACCCACAATAGCTTATTATGAACACTCGCAATCATATCATAACAGTTCTTTAAAAGTCACATTAGGATGTTTAATGGTACCCAAAGAAAAAAAAATAGCTTGAAGCGCATTTCTGGCGCATTAGTGTCAAAAACAAAGACTTGTTGATGCGTTGGAACCACAAGCCTCAACAACATGCAGTATGTAATCTGGACAGCTCTCTGCAGTTTCCATGGTAATACCCACATACTGTAGTTTCAAATATAACGGTATACACAGTGGCACCTCCCAGTGCCACAGAGTACTGATGCTATTTCTGTAGGTTGTCCGGAAGGGGAGCTGCTGCTGGCTGATGTGTGATTACTGGAGAAAGATGAAGATTTGAGATGGAGCCACAGTTTTGCAACGGAAAGCTGCACACAGATTTACATGTTTGCCTCCAGCTGCATAAACTGCTATTATGACCCATGCTAAATGGTTCATCTTGTAATGTAATGTTTCTTGAGATGATGGTCTTTTGGAGGCAGCAGTCTAAGTGCTGAATGGGCACACCCAAAGCCTGGCGGGACCAAAACGAATCAAACAGTCAAGTTTTTTCTGAAGCTTAAAGAGAGGTGAACTAAATTTGCTCAGATCTTTTATTTAGTGTGAGTTCACGTTGTTAATTCTCTTTTACAGGGCTGAGTTTTAACATTTCAGATACATTTATACTGCTGCCAGACTGTAAACTGCAACATAAAAGACAAAAAAAAAATGTTTTATAGTTTCTAGTGAATCATGAGGCAGGAATAGATCGGTAAACATATTTCTTTGGATTAATTGTGATAACTGTCCCTCCTTTTAACAACCAAGAGCCAAGGTCACTACATCAACAAGCTTCAGCGGTGTGACTGAATTTCAGCCTCTGCATCTAATAAAACTCCTTTATTTGTTTAAATAATGAGTGTAAAAACTCTGTTCTCTGAACACAGGCAGGACCTACTGGCTGCAAAAAAAATAAAAATTGAACATGAGTTGTTGTTGTGGACCTGAAATAATCAATGAATTCCTGGTATGGATTATAAGTGGTATTTCCACGATTTAACACCCCTGCTGAGCATGACTGACTGTCAGAAGGGGTCAAATCAAGTCCAAGTTCAATTTTATTGGAGCCCAATATACAGAACAAAACACATGAGGATAAAAATAAAGAATTTTCACATATGACCAATGATCCCAGAAGCCATGAGACGAATTCTGCAGTGAAAGAAAAGCTATAGCACAACTTCTGGTTTTGTGTGTGTGTGTGTGTGTTAAGAAGTCATTCTCAGTAACAGTCGTACACCAACTGGGCAGTCTAGATAGACATCCTATGTCAATCAATAGAACAATAAACCTGAACTGAGGTTCATCTGCAGTGTTCAGTCTGGTTGTTACTCAGTTTAATATCAGCAGCTATAAACAGCACTATCATTTGTTGGTGTCCACCCGGTGAATGTAAATCTGGTGGCTGCTGCTTCTCTTGCTCTAGCAGCTCGCGAGGGCAGCATCTGCTTGTGATAATAATTTAATGACATTGTGATATTTTGTTCAGTCATAATTCACAGGCATAAATGCTCATGAAAATCAATATATGACAGCAAAGATTTTAATTAAATGGAAAGAATACACGTGATCGGCAGTAGGCTGAAGCTTTTGCAAGAAACAAAGACCAAAGAAAAAGCAAAAATAACAAAAAAAGACAATTTTTTTTTTTTGGAAGCACATTGTTTTGTGTTCAGTACATCAACAAAGCAGCCCTGACACAAATTAAATCATAGTTTAATAAACAGTCCATTGGTTGGTTCCTAATAATTCCATCCATTTATTATTCTCATAGCTTTCTTCTGCAGGATATAAACTGGATTAGTGTTTGGTTTTTATACATTTCCCCAAACCTCCACACAGCAGGTAATGTAAGGGGGACAACTTTACATTATGGTTCTTTTGTTGCTGTGGCTCCACAATATTCAGCAGCTAGCTAAAAACTATGAAAATCTGTGGTTATGTGCATGCTAAGTAGGTGGTGTTTAGTGGGTTTTCAAGCTGCCTGCACACCTGAAAATAACAAAAGAAAACATTAACAAAGAAGACAGGATAGCCAAACAATGATGACGATTCTTTTAATATTTCTCATGTGGTCACATTGTCTCTGTGACACACAACGCTGGACAGTTTATCCTGTAACTTTGTTCAAATTTTGATATCAAAACTAAATCACGGTACAGTGCAGCATCCTGTGTGTGTGGCATACACACCTTAACCTTTGGAACTGATTTCTTCTCATATCTTTTAGTTTCTACTTGTAAGTGTCTGATTCTCTTAACTTGTGTGTTATTGTTTAAAATAAAATAAGTTTTAGAGGACTTTATTAGAAGTCAAATATACACTGCGTCTTTCATCCATTGCTCAAAGCTTATATAATCCAGTACTGTGGTTTTACAGTACCTTCACCTCAGGACACAACATCAAAAGTCAATAAAACCTCTGCAAAGCCAAAAACTTGGCATTTCTCATCTTTTCCCCACACCGGGCAGCACGGATCAGTGAACACAGAAAACAAGAGGAACAAGCTTGAGGCTGCTGTGAACTACTGAGTCACCCAACACGTCCCTGAGGAAGTTTACTCATGAGAGTAGAGCTGGACTGAATGTCCTGGCTTCACCCTTACAGCGCTAACACTGCTGAAATGTGAGGACGCAGTGACGCTCAGTGGTGTTACGCACACAGTGCAACAGGCATGGATGACACTGTTTGTGTGAGATCTTGAAGAAGCAGTGAGCCATGCTGATGACACAAAACAGAAAGGAATTTCATCAGCTCCGGTTTGATGCAGCTTTTATGGTTTTGTCGGCTGTTACTGCTCTCATACGACAGCCACCTGGCATGGTGAGAGCGGAAAAATGGAGCATATATCTTGGCCTGTTTTTATCAGAAATGCTGTGAGGAATAGGGCCCTGCACACCGTCAGCGCATCACAACTTGAAACACAGACTGTGGCTTGTGATAGTCAACCAAGCATCTTTGTGTTTCCGAATTCTGTAAAAACTATGGGTGCACGACTCACTATGAAATTGAAATAGGCATAGTTCACAATTAAACTGACTGGTGTAGTTAGAAAATAATCATTTGATTTATCAATAATCAAATAAAATGTTGGGTGCAGCTCCCAGATTTATGAAAAGTTTAAAAAAGGAAATAGGAGGATGACATATATCTGAGAACAATAAGTTAAAGTCTCATATTTAAAGATATCACCCTGCAAAAAGTTAAAATTCCCAGTGGAAACTCTGCAGGACAAGCATGAAAAAACAAATTTGCAACTCGTAGAACTGACTCTTTTTTATGACTGGCAATTTTTGAAAGTTTCATACTGTTATTATGTTGCCTGAAGTGTTTTGTGTCTATTAACTGGCTGCGTGGGAATTCAGGCCTTTACATATTTATTTTTTCGTCTGTATCTGGCAGGCGTGCTTTCCCAGACTCTCAGTGCAACAAAAACTTTGAAATAACCTTAGCATTTATCTCTGTGGCATCAACATTGAATAATCTTTGCTGGAAAATCAAAGTGTGCGAAGGTCTGACCACCAGAGGGCCTTCAAATCCCACAGATAGACATCCAACGCTGCTCTTCTGTATGGGGGTTCTTCCTTTGTGATTGCATAACAATTTCTTTTTTAAAATATAAAGGTTAGAACTAATTTTAACAGCAATGACGTCCTGTGAACCACCACTGCCTACTGTTCCTGTTCAGTCGAGCCCTCAGAAGATAAGTTTAGGATTTTTTAAACTAGGACAAATTCGAGCAAACGGAATTGTATTTCTCTGTGAGATGACATTTTTAACCACCGATCTCGTCTGCCTCCACCTACTCATGTTTAGAGCTGACTTTTCTTCAAAATACTGCTATTAGTAGCAGTGAATGTGGGCTCGCTGGTTCTTTCCTCTCTAAAGTGTCTTTTATCTTGGCTCCCTCTGGTGTCTTTTCCTCAGTAAACTGGAGTCAGTTGAGTAAAAGACACTACTGGGAACCAAGAAAGAGCTGGTAAAAATTCCCTCTGCTGCCTCTCATATAAAATGGATCCAAATTGCAAGTAAAGGCCACTACAGCTTATCATCAATCATTAGCAGATCTTGTCATCAGGGGAAAATGAGGAAGTCAGAGAAAAGACGGGTGAGCAGGTGGAAGAGCAAGAGTTGGGGGCAGGGTGGAGGGGGTCTGGGGGTGTGGGACGGATGAATGAGTTCAGTGTTGCCCCACTGGAAGCGTACACAAACAGACTAAATTGTTTCAGTGGTCGTGCTTCGCACAGTGATGGCCCTGCAGAAGCACATCTGTATGAATGGGCTGTTGTGTGAATATCAGGCAATTTAAACTTGTATGGATGTGCATCCAGGACGGACAGTCTCCAGTTTAGCAGGCCGTGTTCAAGGGGAGTTTAAAAAAAAAAAGATTGCCACCCTCTTGTAAGGATTTACAGGGATGAAAGAACAACGCCACATAGAAACGAGAAATTGAGGAGACAATAAATGCTTTATCCTATTTCACTTGGGCCAGATATCCAGCTGTGCTGCTCAAATATGTAAAGCCAAAGTAAAGCCAAAGGGGCGCCGCCCTGCTTGTGTTTGTGTCAGACCCTCTAATCCAGCTTATATACACTGGGCCACAGTGTACCAGGGTGGTAAATCCAGAGATGAGTTATGGGCATAATATTCTTTAATACTTTTCAATGCAAGTGGAAGAACAAGTGGAAGAACTCTCTCTCTCTCTCTCTCTCTCTCTCTCTCTCTCTCTCTCTCTCTCTCTCTCTCTCTCTCTCTATATATATATATATATATATATAGTCTTCCCTAATTGTACTGCAGACCACCTGACAAATGCATCTGCAGAAAACTTTTCCCTTCAAACTCCAGATTGAGCCCTTTCTGTCTGATCCCTTCCTGATAAGAACTAAAGCTGTTTATGAGATTTAGAGGAGGAAAGAGCAAGGCTGCGAGAGAGAAAGACCAAAAAAAATTAAAAAAACAAAACAAAAAAACAAAGGAAAACAAAAACAACAACTGAGAACTAGAGAGGATTAAAAAAGATTGAGTGAAGGAGCATGAGATATTCTTGTCCCTGAACCAGTAGCACGAAAACAACATAATCCCAGATTTTTATGGAAGTTATTTTTACTGGAAAGCCTTTGGATTATGATTGGCTGTTGCTTTACTACGCCTGTATGTCATTGTGTGAACATGACCCCACGGCCCTGCGGCTCAGACGAGTGAAGCTAAAAGGCCGAAACACAAGAAAGTGTAAATTGGGCAAAAGAATAGCAGGAGAGGGAAAGATACATTGTGAGTTTTCCTAAGGTTTTCTGTCCGAGAATGACGGTAGGACGTCTGTTAGATATAGTTTCTGTTTTACAGTTTATTGGTCCCTGGTAATTTTATAAGCCATCGCTCTTCATGTTGCTGTATACGAATGGGATTTTACTAGCGCTGTGCAGCCAGAATGGCTCACAAAGTTGTGTCATATTCTCCACCTTGACCACTGAATATTTTAAAAAGTCATGGAAACGAGGCTCGTTTCACCCTCTCTTGTTGCACTGCTGGAGCTTTCCAGCTGGTGTGCATATCATCATGCATGTATGGGATAACTGACTCCCATCCACACATGGGTATCTGATAAATTAAAGGCTCATCACTGCGAGTCCTGTTCTTGTTCCAGAGGAACCCATGGGTGACAAAATAGGTGTCACATCATTTCTAATTGCTCGCAGCATGCTTCTGTGGTTGATGTGAGGCAACAATAATCTACAGTTTTATATTAACAATGTACCAAATGTCGATCCAGAAATAATTATGCACCTACAGAGAAGTATTACACAATTGCACAGTTCTCCTGCAGAGTTTTAGAGTGAGCTGGAGCCAGTTGTTCACTCTCATCACTCTAATAGCATTGTTTTCAGACACAGCAGGCAGCTGCAACTGCAACATACTTGCTCAGAAATAAATGGAAGACACACAGATAATAACCAGCTGATAAAGATACTGAAGCATTTGCTGCAGCAACAAAAGAGCCGAGTATTTTCCTTAGGAGTTGGTAGAGATCAAACACAATGCCAAAGGGTAAATACATTAGATTCACCAGGTAGCCAGAAACACAGCTCCAGATGAATGTTTCTCAGTAACAGACTTACTGTAATTAATAAACATTTTGCTTACTAGTTCACCATGTTGAAACGTGTTTTATCATGTTGTAGTCATGACTTGGTTTTACTTGCCTTACTGTATATATCCAAAAATATAAACTATCTGATTAAGACTAAGAGAGATCCGTTAAATTACAGAAATACAGTGTTGAAGATACAATGTGAACCCATGTTTTATATTCTCTCAAATTCTTGGAAAACATCAAACTGCTCCAGATTTGGCGTCATTATAAATATCAGTCAAAGAGCCTTCTGTTTAAGGACACAGAAATAAATGTTTTATTTCCACGAAGGACAGACTGTCCCTGCTACAAGTGCCATTTTAAGAACAGAAGCAAAAACAACATCAAGTGGTGTCACAGCTCTTTTTGTTCCCTCCTTAGAAATACAATGTGTGATCCATTTCTTGTGCTTATCAGAGTCATCTGGATGTTAGAAAGCTGCAGTCTGGAATATCTTAGAGCCTACGTGTTTACGGAAAGATTGCAGTATATATGAAAACTGGATTTCTTAGTCTCTTTGACATTATAGGAAGAGATAACAGGATGGGAAGAGAGTAATATAATATAAATAATAGAAGGCAGGGTTTGGTTTTCTGAAGCAGTTTCACTGGCTCCAGGCTGCAACAGAAAGAGTGTGTCCAGAGTGCATTAAAGCTTCACCGGCTATGAAATGCAAATAACCTAATGGTGGCTTGAATTGACAGGTAGTGACAACACCGTGAAAAATTATCAAAAGGATTCTGCAGCATCTTCGTGTCTTTGGTGCATAGTTTAGGTTTCAGAGCTTAAGCATCACCGCATCCTGTAATTTCTCTTAAGGTTTTCAGAAACAGTGGATAGTTGTTTGTAGCAAGACGTTTAATGAGCTGCTGGACTTTTCAGTGTTAAGTAGAGGGCTGTTGTTCTCTAGGACTTGGTGGAGACCAAAACTTGAGCTAAAAGTAGCCGGTGTGTTAGATGTGTATTCAACAGGCAACAGAAACAAAGCTCAAAATTAATGATTAAGATGGCGTGCCAGTTTGGGAAGAGTGTAACTAATGTTTTTGTAACAGAAAATTCACAAATACAGGCAATCATGAAGTTACTATTTTAAAAGGAGACAGCTATAGGGACACACTCGCTGAATTAATGTGTGTGATTGTGCCCATTCAAAGCTTGGCTGTACAGAATAGGCATATTGTGGGTTGAAATTTGTGGGTTCAGTTCCCAATGTAAATTCAAATTTCAGTCGTGAATCATATTTAGCCACTACTAGGAGCTCATTCATTGATGGAGAGTTTTAAAAACAGAGAGGGGATAACTGTCTGTTTTCTTTTTGTCTTTTGTAGATTTCTGCCAACTGCAGCAAGAACTGCAGTGGAAAGAGCACAGGCATCACAGGTGTCCTTTTCTGAAGCAGCATCCTGCAGCTCTCCCGGGAGGATCTCCAGGTGCTGCCATAACATCAGTGAAACGTTGTCACTCATAATGTCATGTTGCTCTAAAAGCTGGGGTTCAGCAACCGCCTAAGGTCACATGCTAGTGTTTACTGGCGTTCCCAAGAGAAAAGCACAATATAAAAAAAGAAGCACCGTGATTCTGTTTTAATGGTCAGCGAATGTAAGTTGAAGCAAATGGCTGCTGGAAATGAGCATGCGTGAAGGAGAGCTCGAGGTGATAATAAAATGTGAATATCACACAGTGATTTCATAGCTTTTTTTTTTTTTTAATTAACCCCCCAAACCCCACATCATCTAAGGACATTTACTCTAGGAAGTCGATTGCATATTCATAAAGACAAACGACTGGAAGTAGAAAACTCTTGTTTTTATTTATAACATTTAAACTGTATATATTACAGAAAAATATTGTAGAACTATGAATAACAATGAGGGTATCCTTCTGCTCTTAGTGAAATGAGCTCATTCCGCTCACTCGAGTGTACTGTAAATGACATTTTAAGTGAATGAAGGAGAATGAAAGGGGATCAGAATAAGGTGTGTCTAGAATGTCTGTAATGTAATTTTAATGGAGCTAACTGTAGTGTAGTTACCGCTAATGAGAGTCTCGAGCAAGACTTATCCAGCATTCACGCTGCGATGCGAGGCCATCAATTAGGAATGAGGGCGGAGACCAGTCTTTCATGCTCTTCATAGCTTTGAAGGAATTAGTCTGTTTGAACATTTACATCTTTGAGTGAAAGAGTGTAACAGACAAGAGGAGAAAGGGTTCAGTTAGTATGATGCACCCTGCTGCTATCTGAGATAAAGGCTTCTCTGCTGAGGGCAGCTTTGTCTGTGATAAGTGATTGGCTGTAACTTTTTTACACTGCAACTCTTAGCTTTCTGAGATCTAAGAAGCACTGCTCAAGGTAAAAAAAAAAAAAAAAAAAAAAAAAAAAAGCTTCTTCAGCATTTTCAGTTTAATAAATGAATGCACAGATTTCTAGATTTGAGGAACTTTTAGGGAAATACTAGGATTTCCTGAAAGTCAGCATAACTTTTCATCCCACACTTTTTTTTTTTTTTGGTTCAGACAAAACTGCAAAAAGTGACTTGACTGCATATTTGCCCCATGCAAGGAGTGTCCAGTAATAATGCAAACATACTCTATGCCAATCTAAAATCCAGGAGGGGATGTGCCAAGTCATCTATGGGTGAAAGGAAGAGTTTGACTGATGGACAGAAGGAGGGACAGCAACAGCAAGAAGGGCAGCGGGAACACAGAAAAACAGCCATCAAAATGGATACCACAGCACGTAAGAACGACTGTGACAGCTACACCTTCCAGCTGCTGTCTTTCATATGCTAATGCCGGTATAACCGCCTGCCAGTGCAACCCAGAAGACAATGTGTGTTTTTGTGTATCTGCATGAGTGTTTATGCCATACGAACGGATGCACTCAGCACTCAGTGCCACACGGTATTGGTAATGAGAGTCATCTGGCAGGGCTTTGAATCTTGTGCACAAGTGCAAACATAATAAAGCTTTAACCTTCACTTTTATGTTCAAAAAGAAATGAACTTAAATGTATGTGTTATAATGTACTTTGTGACAAAAGAAAATATTTTAACAGATGTTGTCAGCACTGATCTGATTCTACTAAACAAAATTCTTGACATAGATCGATACACTGCAGCTGTTTCCTTTCATAAGCCTTCGCTGATGTCCAATAACGGTTGAACTTAAATGAGCCTCAGCATTGCACACATTTTATATTAACAGCATCATTTCAGGTACTTTTAACTTGACAGGGTTAACCCTCTAATTGCTTATTTTCCCACCCAGCAATGAGGGTGCCAGTCATTCATTTGGGGTTGTGTTTGCATCAACATGGAAAGTGTCACACTTTTATTCTGTCTATCTATAATGATCTGTAGGCAGAAAACAGGACAACGGAGGAGAGTTCAAAAAGGCAGACTTTACTTGAGCAAAAATGTAAGCTACACAGGTGATCTGTTCAACAAAGCAAACAAAACCAGCAAAACAGGCAGCGTCAGGCGCACAGGAAGACTTACAGTAATAGACGAGTGTAATGACCCGTGATACAAAGTCAATGTGGCAGACAGAGGGAAAGACACAGACTGAAAACAGTAAGAGGGAAGTCAGCTTGAGACAGGTGGAATACACAAAAGCAGGGGGAGCCATCAGAATAACAGGAAACACACAGGCAAAGAAAAACGATCAAAATAAGGAAAGGAAAGGTTAGAGCACACATAAAAATGGGGATAAAAAAAGGATAACATTGGTTGCTCTTATGATTTGGATCCTTAGCAAATAAAAGCTACGCTATGTTCACCAGATAGTTGCTCCTTTATCTTTCTGCAGTTTGGTGCTGAGCTGCCTGATATGAGAGCAGTGAAAGGGAACCAAAGTAGGCCAGGCAGGTGAATGTAAAGCTGTTCAGCAGGGCAAACTATGCCTTCAGGAAATAATTCTCTCTCGGTTTATCACTTTAAATGACCATTTGTTGAACTATACATTTCTGAATTGTACACTTTTATGAATTATAAATACTTTAAAAATTCTCTTCTTCTGTAGGACCCAATGGGCTGAAGGCTGCAAGCCACAGACATGCTGAGGGAGTTGTGAAGGAGAGAGTCAAACAAATCCATAGAGGGCTTTTTCCAGAGATTTATGGACTATAAAACCATCTTTAAAATCATCTGAAAAAATAACTTTTTTTTAATATGAGGTTTTGAAAGTGACAGCTGCCAAATGGTACACTGTCTACTATAATTATTGCTCTGATGATTATGAGTAGTACAGAGCCATGTGGCAAACGCCTCATGTCTGTGAGGATTATCTCTTGGTCCTGCTGGATTTGTCTTCTTTTCAGCTGTTTTAGTGAGCTGATAGAAGGAAATGAATGACAAATGAATATGATTAGACTATTTTGAGCTGTTCTAATATCATGTCCACGTGACTGTGCATGTGGTCAAATGTTCCATGCCATGTACGCACAACATGCAACTCCAAGGCAGTCAGGTGATATGCAAAGGAAAGCAAGCTCTGAGTGGCACATTTTACATCCCTTTGTGTGTGTGCAAGTGTGTGCTCAAGTGTGGGTGAGCATGTATGTGCATAAATGCCAAAGATCCCAAAGGAATTAGGCTGATTTTTGAGGGCTTCCAAGCAGGCCCTGGGATCTTGCATTGCATGCATGTCACTGTTATCTTGCAGTCCACATGCTGAGTTTAACTATGCTGCCAGAATGCAGGACAGAAGACAAATCCCATGGTTAGGCTTTCCAGGTTATCCATGATTCACCCGTGTTACTTTAGTGAGAAAGAGAGAGAGAGAGAGAGAGAGAGAGAGAGAGAGAGAGAGAGAGAGAGAGAGAGAGAGAGAGAGAGAGAGAGGAAGAAAAAGAGAGAGGGAGAATGTTTTGATATATTAAGAAGATAGCATACCGGGGGATCAAAGAATGAGTCACAAAAACACAAGTTACAAAGGAAAGAGGAGAGGAGAGGAGAGGAGAGGAGAGGAGAGGAGAGGAGAGGAGAGGAGAGGAGAGGAGAGGAGAGGAGAGGAGAGGAGAGGAGAGGAGAGGAGAGGAGAGGAGAGGAGAGGAGAGTGTTGAAGGTTCAAGAGGGTGACCAGAAAGGAGAGGAGATCAGTAATCTGAACTCTTTGTCAGAGTAACAGATTAGCTCACAGGGTGAAATGATATATGACTGGCAGCAGGCCTCCCCACATGCACACGTGCACAATCACACCCCCACTATGGATCAATTACCCTGTCATCCATGTGTGCAGCCATACATCATCACCTCGATTACATCTCACACACACACACACACACACACACACACACACACACACACACACACACACACACACACACACACTTCAGAACTTCAGTTGTACATCGTCTTACTTAGTGTTTGTGTGTGTGTGTGTGTGTGTGTAGATGTTTATGACCAGGTTCTCTACTGCCTGATTCCTGCGTCCTTAATACCTATTACTGTCTATCTGTTTCTCCTGACACCATAGGGGAAACTGCACATTTTGTGACACACACATACAGTACACATCCACAGCCACACTTAGAGGGCCAGTGGGAACTACTTCCTCAAATGAACTGCACCGGTCAGAGTGACTGAGTCTGGACAAAGTCATTTATTGTGAGTAAACTTCTTTGGGCAGTTTGGGTCATTTCGGGCAGCAGAACACACATACAGACGCACACGGACACACACTCACTCAGGCAGAGAGGCCGGTCAATTTGGATGGCATGGTGTCGATCACCCCTTCGCTCCTTTTGGTGTAGTCTACTGGGAAATGCCCGTAGCTCAGCTAAAGTGAGTTCAATTTAATTTGAACTTCTCACCGCTGAGAGAGGGGCACACAAAGGCATACACACACAGGCACACACAGACACATACAAACACACAGACACACACAAACACACTGAGACAATATTATTGTTTTGTCCTTCATGAAGTGACACAAACATTTTTACTGATACATCTGATGCTGTGTGACTGCATGTGTGCTTGTATTTTGCGTTTTGTGCCGATACCCTGGCCTTTGCTTCTTTCTGTTTCACTGCCAGTCTACATTGGCAATAAACCACTAATATCATATATCCAACATGGTTTGGCGCAGCCCATATGGCCTTCTTCACATTACTGTACGGTATCATTTACATTTATTGCTCGCGCCGCTGTAAGCAGGTCTTCCCAAATTATACCGCTAGGGGGTGCTGCTCCACTTCAGAGTTTACAGTCAGGCAATCCTCTCCATCTTCCAGGCGGACAAGCAGGAGCGCAGTAACAGTCTGCGTGACTCCCCGACCGCAGCGCATCTCTGTCCCACCACTGAGCTACTTTCATACTACATCTTTTAAAGAGGATAAAAAAGGAGATTATTGCTTCAAAAACAAAAAGCCAGATTTCAAACTGGGTGCTTCCTCCCTCGTGATATGGCTTAATAACTAAGTTTCTGTGCAAAAGCGGAGGGCAGGAGCGGAACTTTCAGGAGACCTTTCCTTGCACAGGAGTAGTCGCAGGAGCAGCACGCCGTTTTATCCCAGGAGGTCACGTCTGCTACCGGCTCCTTTTTTCTGCTCCCCGGATTCGGAGGTGGATGGTATGATATAACTTTTCCGCTCCAGTCGAACTGAGCGGCCAGTGTCACAGAGGAGCTGTTTTCCGCTAGTGGAGTGGGGATGCGAGTCTCTTCTCTGTCTCGGATAGCGGAGCGGCTATGAGGAGAGAGGTTCACCTGCTGGGCTAACAGAACAAGACCACACCGCACCAACAGGTATGGGTCACAGGATAGCCTTTACGCCTGGGCAGAGCTGCTCAGTGTACCTCACGGTGTTAATGCGTGTTTAGTTAACAGCAGAAGTGAGCGTGATTAAAAAAAAAGAAAAAAGAAAAGAAAAGTAAATTACTAACCCACCGGACGTGCATGGGCGCAGCTGTCACAGTCTACTGGTTAGCTCGCCTTGGAAAGCCATTTACGCACAAAATGGATTACACTTCATCCGCTCCATTTGTAAGGAAATAGAAAGGGATTGGGTTTTAGGAAGACATTAGAGTTGTGGAAATGATTTCTAGTGGTGACGTCCATCAGCTTGGTCTGGCTTGGTATCAGTTTTATTTACACGGTTGTGATTTTATAGCAAAGACAAATGATTGCGGTTCTTTCAGATGTTACCCAGCCTATAGCCTCCCTCTCTCTCTACCTCTACCTCCAGCTCTCTTTCGCCTTCTCCCTCTCTCTCTAACACACACACACACACACACACACACACACACACACACACACACACACACACACACACACACACACACGCACGCACATCAGCGCTCAGGTAGCTGTGCGTACGTGGGCACTTGCGGATTCTGTGCGCTATTTTAGGCAGAACTGCTGTGTAGTTGTCATTTCATGTTGATTTTTACTGATTGATCCTATTAGCTGGATCCAGATGCGCTGAATCCAGATGTGTCTAATAACTGATAAATTAAAGTAAGAGGCTGTTTTCTTTAAAGAAAGAGCTGATAAGGGACCTTTATGCTTCCCTTCTCCTTAATGCCCCATTCCTTCTGTTTTCAAACAGTTGCACTCAGTGGAGTGTTCGCAGTTCTTCACATGGCTGAAATGTAGGCTACTGCTTTTGCATGTTAAAAATGGGAGGCCGTGTACCCTGTATCAAGCGGTGGGTGTCTTCTGTGCAGCTCCATGAATCACCTGAAGTGTGAATATGAAAACCTTATATTGACCATGGCAGCATAGATCATCAGTCTAACAGAGGCAAGGCCGTGA
The DNA here is from genome assembly GCF_007364275.1 of Archocentrus centrarchus. Lineage (NCBI taxonomy): Eukaryota > Metazoa > Chordata > Actinopteri > Cichliformes > Cichlidae > Archocentrus > Archocentrus centrarchus. The sequence continues at coordinate 18,984,715 of NC_044352.1, forward strand.
GTTGTTGAATATGTTGCAGGAGCTACTTTTATTTCTTTCACTGTTAAAAGGAACAAGGGAATGCCTATTTCTAGCCTATTTCTTCATGACCTAGACCTCTTTATAAAGTGTTGTGTGCACACAAGCGTCTTTAATTTAAGCAAAGGTGGCCACCTCAACTGTGAATATTTCTGACACCGTACTGCTCCATCTGTCTCTGTCTCTTCCTCTCCTTCCGTTTTCACAAGCCTCTGTGAAGAACACAGGGGAGGTGAGCACACAGAGGTGAACTGAGAGGGAGTTACAAAACAAGAAGGAAGAGAACTGCCAGCAAGACTTGATGGCAGGAGGAGAACGATGCACAGAGGTGGCGAGTAGAGCAACAAGGGAAATTGGTCGGGTTGTTGGGGTTTATGGAGTGATACGAGAAGAAACTATTATTTGTGGTCACTGATTGGTCACTCAAAGGATGGGCCTTAAATATATATTTTTAATATGGCCACAGGTGCTATCCACATACTTTCAATTTTGTTGGCCAGTGTCAGATTTAGCAGACTTGGCTTTCTTTTGGTTGCAAGCCTTCCTCAAAGGCTTGCATCCTGGAATTGCCTCTTCACTGTTGCCTATCAGACCAGTTTTTTTGTGGGTTAGTGGAGCTCCCAGTTGAGGAATGATGAGATTCCTTTTTCTCAAACTGAAGACTTTGATGTACTTGTCCTCTGGCTCAGCTGAGCACTCTTGCATTTCAGTGAGTGCTCTTCGGTGAAGGGAGTAGTACACACTGTTGTATGACACCTTTTTTAGAGACTATAATTAAACTCACAAAGGCTCCAAACACTCAGCTAGATTTATTGCTTCTTTGAAATCAGCCCAACTATTTCAGCTATGCTTACATCCTGGAAAAAAAGGTTTTTCTAATGATTAGTTAGACTTGTATTAGATAACACAACGTACCAGTGGAACACAGGTGTGATGGTTGCTCCCTACAGCTAATTTCCTTCTCCATATAAACTCACTTAAGGCTTAAAGTGAGACGTATGGCAGCTTTGACTGACAGGAGTATGCAGACACAGGCAGCTATAGCTGATAGCTGTCTGCTAGGTCTCATTTTAGATCATTTGACTCACGGAACTGCACCTCTTGACCAATTTTCTAGTGTTGGTGCACTGTTGAGCATTTTTTATGCAACTGAAATATTTCTGTGTGGTAAAAAAAAGTATGTGCTTCAGTTTTGGTAAGTTTAGAGTTTAGCATCCTTACTAATTAGCAGATGCCTGTCTGATGCAGCTATGCAATCCATGGATTTACATTGCTAACCAAGTTTGCTAGTGCAAGCTTAGATAGATAGATAGATAGATAGATAGATAGATAGATAGATAGATAGATAGATAGATAGATAGATAGATAGATAGATAGATAGATAGATAGATAGATAGATAGATAGATAGATAGATAGATAGATAGATAGATAGATAGATAGATATCTAGATAGATAGATAGATAGTACTTTATTGATCCCACAAGGGAAATTATTGAAATCTGCACAGCTGCTCAATTGACTTAATATGAATTTCCATCTTGGACAAATCACAATATAGCCCATTTAATATGAGGCAAAAAAAAAGAGCAAGAGAGACAAGCCTATGAGAAATAGCAATCTCTCATAGGATTCTGTTGATGATATGGCAAAAAAAAGCAGAAGTTTGTGTGAGTGTACAGTTGTACAAAGAATATCGTTGGCAGTGACTTAAATGGGTTGGTTCTGGTTCAAGGTTATATTAAGTTTAGTCTGCGTGCACTTGATTATTCATTTGGTGGGAAAACAAATCTGTTTTCACAGTCACACTATTTGGACTGACCTCTCTTGTTTGTCTATGCATATGCAAATATAAAATGTGTATGTTTGCTTGTTTTACATTTTATATCTTAATTAGTGGAAAGAGAAGAGAAAGCCAGAGATGCAACAAAGGTCATAGTTGCCATCTTAACTCCTACACCACAACGGAAACCCAGCGTACATGTGCTTTAGGAAAATGAATGGCTCTGTATGAAGATTAATGTAGGGAATAATGCACTGCTTTGCTAAATAAATAAATAAGTATGCAGCCTGTTTTTACCCCTTTCTTAATGGTTTATAAATTCATATAACTGAATATTATTCCCTCCATTGTAGGATTTGATTGATGATATCAGGCGTACACACAGTACCCTGGCAGACTCCTGTCTTGGACATGCCTGAGGTGACTCTGGACTGCAGGACTTGGTCAGATTGAACCATTTTTATCCCAACTCCCCACTGCAACATGACCAAAAGTAGATGCATTTGGAGAGGCATGAAAACGCACCAAGCTTTCATGTTTCTACATCCCACAATTTTATGTCTCCCTATGCACTTTTAACACACCCTCTACCCTTTCCTGTATTTTCTGACTCACTTTCTTTATCCATCTCTTCTACCAATAAGTCCTCTGGGCCATGGGAATAATGTCAGAGCTGCTATCCAGAGAGAGAGAAAGAGAGATACAGACAGATGGAAAGATAGGAAAAGAGAGATAGTTGTAATAAAGACAAAGAGATCAACCAGAAGAAACAAAAAATGCAGTATGTTTCCTATAAAAGGTGATCTCTTTTTCATTTGCACCTCCTGTACCTTCGCATGATGAGAAGAGAAGAGAAAAGAAGGGGAGAAAAAAGAGAAAAGTACAAGATTGAGAAACAGGAATGAGTGACACAGAGACCTAGACAGAACGAGAGAAGGAGAGGAAAAAGGAAGCTACAGGGGATAAATAAAAATAAATAAAAAGCATGTGTCCTATAAAAGAGTGTTCTGTATTTCATTGGCCATCTCCAGTAGCTGTGTGTGGTGAGCTGAGGCCCAGGGGGGACGAGTAGCCACTCTAAATGTGTGTAACCCACATAAAGAAATTGTTTCTGGGAGATCGAGCCCCGTAAATTCATTCCTAGCCGTCAGCCCTGTTCTTATCCCACCTCCCAAAGGTGAACTATAACATCCAAACACATATATTTTTTAGATTCTTCCTCGCTCTTGCAGCACACAGACACACGCACTTATTTCTCGCGACAGATCCAGACACACATATCAGTCAGCAGAACCTCATTTTATCTTTGTGCATTTTTTTTTGCTCAGAATGCACACAGATATACTACACACATTCATTTTTTGATAAACATACTTTTTTTTTTTTTTTTAGGAGAAAATACACATTCATAGAAATGCAGACACACATTGCTTTACTCCCGAATGGCTTGTGTGGGACAGTTATGGTGACAGCTACAGCAACATCAGTACCTGCTGTGGAACAAAACAGCGTCAGAGAGAAACAGCAGCAGATGCTGAGCTCACAGCTCCAGGATTACCTTAGCCTGAACAAACTCCATTACTGCCTCTATTACCCAGGTATACACAGCCCGGGAAAAAGCACTTTGCAGAACCACTGTTTACCTACCACCTCTCGGCCCCACACTGCTTCCCTTGACTACAGAGCAAGGAAAGGGGTGAAGAGCAGGGGAAAGGGGGGTGCGCTTCATGGGGGGAAAGCATGAGGAGCGTCTTTCCCTGGCTGTGTGTGTCTAATTCAGGTTAATGTAGAGGGCGGATTGAGTATCCACAAGAGAGAAAATCATTATTAATCCTTTTGCTAGTCAATCAAACAAAAATTCAGTGTCAGCATATTTTAGAACTCAGCTGTTTGGAACAGTTATCAGGCAAAAAAAGATGTCACAAATTATTACTATTTGTATTTAATATCACTGTTAATCAACTGTGTTTAGATTTTTGGCCCAGTTGTTGGACAGTTATTATTATTTTCTTAAATAAAGAATTATGAAATGCTGAATTAAAACTTCAGCTTCCAGCTTTGCAAATGTGCTGTTTTATTCACATTACTGTAAACTCAGCTTCTTTGGGATTTGAAAAGAAAGCACTTTTAAGACAATTTGTCAAAATATCCAACTTCTGCCACTTCTTATTTTTCATCTGCATCTGTTTGGGAAAACTTTCAACTCTTGGTTAAACAAAATCATTAATTTTAAGACAGCATGTTGAGTTCTGCCTTTCAGGAACTGCCATTTCTCATCATTTGTTACATTTTATACGCTAGAAGATTGATGAATTTACTGAAAACAATAAGCAATAGATAATGATAACCATTTATTGCAGAGACAGACAGACAAGACAGAGATGATGAGGGAATATGGTGGCAGTGATTGGGGTATGTGATCAGGGTGAGGCGGCGTGTTGTGTGCGTACACGAGAGCTTTTCCAAGGCTGTTTATGTGATTGCAGAGCCAGCAATACAAAGCCGAATGGCTTTTGCAAAACAGCATAAGTGGATGAGCAGAAGGTTAATAAGGGAGAAAAGCAAGTGTGTGATTCCGTGTGAAAATACACTATAAGTACGCGTGCATGCCTGAGGTGAGTGATGAACTGCCATGTATTTGAGCTGAAAGCCATCCATCACCCTCATCAGTGGCTCTTGGGTCCTGTCATTACACGTTTCCCTTCATTTACACTGTTAATAGCCATCTCTCTTGACCAAACCCTGCTGTCTCACTGTCAGCCTCTCAAACATTTCTCTTTTTTCCAACACGACGCAGTGGCGTAAACAGATGCAGTACATCAGCAAGTGAATGCATCACTGTTTATAATGCTATGACAATATTTGAGGCATGTTCTGCAAAACATTTGCTGCTTTGAAGTTTCAAATTGTTTCAGAGTAGGTTTCAGATTACAAGGTCAGTAACTTGGGAAGCTAACACCTAGATCCAAACTGTTATTTAATGAATGTCTCTGTTGCTTTTGAAAGATAATGAGCTTTTAACAGGGAAGTAATGTTGATGCTCTCAGTCACCAGCGAGGGGAGCTCCACTCAATCAAGATTTTGTGTAAAAGACTTGATAGGTCACCAAACACTTGTACTTTAAATGTGCTTGATTTAAAAGAAAAGTATTGTCAGAACAGGTTATGCAATGCAATGTAATGATAATAATAGCCATAAAAATATGGAGCCTTTTTATAATCTGTCTATCATAACTGGTTTTCAACAACACATTCTTGGTACAACTCCAATTTCCCCCATTGTGAGATCAATAAAGTATCATCATCATCATCATCATCATCATCATCATCATCATCATCATCATCATCATCTTCTGTCTTGGCAGCTTTTAAAAGCCAGACAACCCTTGAGAGGTTTAAAAACTGCATGCTACGCAGCATTATTTAGCAAAAGTTGGAGACAAAAATATTGGCAGACAAAATCTACAGACTGCACCTGTGAGTTATCTTTGGGCTCAGCTATTTCGTGGTGGTAACAGCTCTTCTTGACAGCACCGGTCTTTCTTTAGTGGAAAACATGGTCATTTCTAATTGGGCTCTAAAACACAGCTACATATTAGTCTGGTATCTCAGGACAATAGATGACTGAAAACCATAGAAAACAGTAATGACATACAGACTCAGTGAGTCAGAATGCAGAACAAAAGATGACAGGATATGTTTCCAACCTGTTAAAGCAGAAACTTCCCTACATGCTGATAGAAAGATGCTGGCTTGTCTCCGAAGCATGTTGTATGTGCTTTGCTGAACCTCAGAGGACAACACAAAGCGCTCCTCATTCAGTGATTTCACATTTGCACATATAGAAGTTCTAATGGTGTGTTACTAAGTAAAGACATGTTTTTACTTCAATTCCAAGGCTCATTTACAGATAATTGGCATTAATCAAAATATGCTAGAATACAGTAGATGTTCCTGCACCATGGTAGGTAAATTCAAAGAGTGCAAGTGAACCATTGTTAATATTGTGGTAGCCAACTTGCTGTGACATCTTACATCTTATTAAGGAAGCAGTTTGATTTGTTGATTTTGGCGCCACTATAGCTTCTGTTAATGAGTTTGCAGTGACAGAACTCCCAGCCAGTGTGTGGGCTGGGAGGTGGTATTACTTTCAGCAGCCATTATAAACGAACCGACACAGACACTCTAGCTTTGGCGGTGTCAGAGCTGACTCATTATGGCTGATGGCAAAGAGGAGCTGTTAGCCAGAAGTCTGAACTACACCACACATGCAGCCCTCTGGCAGCTTTCTTCATCAACAACTAGACAGCAATCACTGTGGTCATTAGGCCAGCAAATTAGGCCTTACCTTGTGTGCCTGTTTGTGTGTGTGTGTGTGTGTGTGTGGGATTGCTGTCTCTGTTATCTAGAGGTATGTTTGTGAGAGTCTTGTCTTGGTCAGTCCTACGCCAATGATGAGGTGCAAGGTAGGTGGAAAATCAAGTCCCCAAGGCTGAGAAATGGAAACCACAGAGACACTTAGAGCCACTGATGAACTGAGCCACTGTTGATAGATTATAACGAGAGTTGTAAACTCACTCACTCCCTCACTTTGTCTTCTTTCCTTTAATAATTTCAGGATTTTTTTTTTTTCCTGGGTGTAGCTCTGGGCTTGTCCTACTGTCTGTCCGTGTTTATCTGTGTATGCCCTTTTATCTCGTAGTCTTTGATTATGTTCTTATAAGTGGAACCACTAGCTATTTTACAGCTGCCTCATTAGGTTGTCAGGCAGGCCCACAGCACATGCAATTATATCTAATTATGCAATTATGAATTCAGAATGAAGCTTTATATACTGTAGACTGGTATGTTTGAGCTGGAGCACATGCACAGCAGTAATTAGTGCAGTTTTGTGGGTACTTGTGCACTGTACGAGTGTGTGTGTAGCTCACTAATAAAGGAGATAATGAAGAAATAGACATGGATGAACGTGCACATTTAAATAATTTTGTGTTACCTTTGAGGACTTCTTTTTTACACACTGTGCGATTAGTCTCAGTGTATTTATTAGTGTAGAGGACTGTAACAAAACAACACTCTGTTCCACAGTTCAGCTCTGTCTCATTATACTTATAAAGCAGAAGGATTTGGTAGAAAGCAAAAACGTAACTTAAAGTTGAAAAAAAGTTTGAATCTAAACATTAATATTAACTTCAGCTTCTTATCCTGCTTAGTGCTTAAAAGCCAAAAGAGTGCCTACATGTTTAAATCTCTGGAGCTCGAAAAAGGCCTTTTTTCAAGCTCCAGAGACTATTATTACCTGGATGACTGAGAACCTACACAGACATGCATGTTTTAATAAAAACAACGTTTAAGGAACGTGGTCGATATATTGCAAGAAAAATGACATATTGATATAGGGATGTTTTGTGCTAAACAAAGTTAAAGGAAAGCCATGATGCAACAGTACACTTTTAAAGTGACAAATAAGAGCAGCCTACAGTTTAGCATACTGGCCATTCTGCTTGTTGCAGTTCTTTCTACTGACTGGACCAGTCAAGCTACTAATGGCTAATGCAGCAGTGGATAGGTTAGTCCTATGCAGACTGCCACCCAAACATAAACAGGAAGAAGCTGAGTAAAGATGGTGCTCTAAATACTGTAATTAGTCTTTGTTTATTAGTAACACAGATATTAGACTTGAGTTAGGCCTCAGTCACATAGACCTAGAGACTGGTCGCTAACCAGCTGGCAGAAATGTGGATCCCCTGACCAGTTAGCAAGTGGTTGCTGGAAGTTGCTCGCAGTTGCCAGGTGACATCAGTCCTAAAAAGGGTGCTGCACTAAAAACCTCTGCAATTACTTTGGCCACTAGAAGATTGGTGGGGTCGCCTCCAGTTTGCATGGATGATGATGACAGAGTGGTTTGAGTGTGTCTGCAGACAAGTTGGCATCTTACATGCAAAGTACTGACAACTGCACCAACCTGCTAGTGACCAATCACAAGGAGTTTTTCAGTTTCAGTTTTTCAGTGCAGCACCGTATACAGTACCTGTATACCTCTTTGTGACAACTGCCATCAACCTTCACTCGCTGACCAGTCATGGAATACACACTTTTCCGTAGCAGCCAGTGGTTACTGGGGGTCATTGTCTGGTCTTTTGGCCTGCATGAATGCGGCTTTAACAGTCTACCTGGAGATTTATGTTTCAGAATTCTATGCCATAGGTTCAATGTAACCACAAAGCCCTCTGAAACCCTACGACGTACAGACTGGCTTAATGCGCAGCTGCATGGTGGCATGATGGTTAGCAGTGCTGCCTCACAGTTAGAATGCCATCTAGAAGGTCTGGGTTCAATTCCGGCTGGGCCCAGGCCTCTTGCTGTTTGGAATAGTAGACATTTGGTGTTTTTGTTTGGTTTTTGTTCACAACCCTCTCTCATGTAGTTTTTTATTGTTCCATGGACAAATGTTATTTGTAAATGTTAATATACCAGCATTCAGCAGGGCTGAGTTTTATCATGTTTATTTACCAAATTTAAACAGACACAGTTCAACACTGTAAAAAATATTTGTGTTACTGTGCAGCATGGTGGCGTGGTGGTTAGCACTGCTGCCGCACAGCTAGAATAGCTATCTGATAGTCTAGGTTCAATTCCGCCTTAGCCTGGGACTCTTGCTGTGTGGAGTTTATATGTTCTCCCTGTGTCTGTATGGGTTTCCTCCCACAATCTGAAGACATGTAGTTACTGGAGTTAGGTTAATTGGTCTCTCTAAATTGCCCACAGGTGTGAATGGTTGTCTGTGTCAGGCTGGTGACCTGTACGGGGTGTACCCTGCATCTTACTGCCATGTCAGCTGGGATAGGCTCCAACACAACCATCAAAAGACATTTTATTTTTTCATGAACTATAAAAGATAAGTTTGGTCAATTAGAACATACAATTTAGTTCAATTGGAAATGGAGTAGTGCTTACTTAACAGGCTGAGTTAAATAAACTGTTTCATTACTTAAAAAATTTAAGGCAACGAGTTACCTTGGTTTTTTTTAAGTAGATTCAGCTTATCCGGGTTTACAGTGTAAACTGGCATTCACCTCCCTGGAAATGTAATTACACGTTGCGTTGGTGCAGCCTGTAACTCCTGTGACTGGCCTGTTCAGTACCCTTGATTCCTCCTATGCATTTCCAGCTTCTTTTTTGCTGCAGTTTTTTAATTTATCAGTGAGAGAATAATAATTATCTCCTAAGGAACAATAGTCATAGGATCAATATTGGGACTCACAAATGTCAGCAAATTACTGGAGAGAGATTGCCAAAACTTCCCCAGGAGGGAAAAAAAATCCAGGCATTTTATTTGTTTCTATCGTGGCTGGCAACACAATGAAATTAACACATAAAGCACCAATAAACACCACATAAACACTACATTTACGTAGGTTATGTTGTAGGCTCTACAAAGATTCACATCTAAATCATGCCTATGTCACAGCGACTGTCAGCAACCTTCAGCAAACACTTGCAGCCAGTTATGAAATACGCATTTTTCCCTCGTAACTGGTGGTTGCCAAATGGTTGCTGACTGGTCCTTGGATCTGTGTGACTGAGGTCTTAAAAAAATAGAACTGCGAGTCTTTCTGTTTTTCTAACAGTAAGCTGCTTACACTGGCTTCTGTGTGAGATTGTGATTGATTCCTTAAAAATCTTTTATTTCATTGGTTTTAGGGCACCTTTTAAAACCCATTCCTTCATTTTCACAAGGACTTTTCCAATGAAAGATGAGGGGACTTATTTCTACTAAAGAAAGACTGGAGCTTGACCACAGGTGCTCACAATCAGACCCGTGGTCAATTTATAATCACCAAAAAAAAGAGCTAACAAGCATATCTTTGGGAGTACCCAGCCAGAATACCCAGAGGAAACCCATGCAGGCACAGTGAAACATGCAAGCTCCGCACAGAAAGGCCCCAATCAGCTGATGGAATCAAACCTAGGACCTCCTTGCTGTGAGACAACAGTGCTAACCACTGTGCTCCCTGCTTCACATCAACTAGGTTAGATATCAATTAAGCTATGTAAACCTGAATTGATATTGCTGATTACCACTGTGTTTTCAAATGCATACTGTTCTGAAAGTCATACACTTGAGTCCCTGACAAATCTGTCACTTTGGCTTCAACCACAAATGCCACAGTCCGCCCAGTAAGAGGGAACACCTTGTTAAGAAGCATGAAAGCAGTGGACTGCTTCTTCTAATTTGCATGCTTCAGCCTTCCAACACAGCTGCAGCATTTCTGTTTTTCTACCAGACACATTTCACACCAGCCCTTCAATAGATGAGATAAAGAAAAAACGGTGGAAGAGGGGAATGAGCTACGGTAGGTGGTGCGCTTCAGTGTGTCATGTTTCTCTACAGATCCTATTGAGGAAAGCAGGCACGGCTGCTAGGCTCCCAATATGTGTGTGAGACGGGCTGACAGTAATACAAGCAGTATCTGGCACCCCCTCCCAGGGATCACATCCTTAAGACGGTTTCTCTTACTAATCCCCTCCTAATATGACTAATATTATGACACTGCCATTAGCTAGAGCCCTCTGAGGGCACACGCAGGAGGACAACTATAGAAGCAAATATGTGCACATATACTCGTGGTGCTTGAGACGGCTTTAAGTATTAATCTGAGGCAGTTTCAAAGAAATAATGCTTTATTTCTGAATGAAGCAACACAAGAGCAATCTAGACTTTATACTTGCTGTTTGTCATCTAAAACATCTAGTGTTTGTTTGTGTGGGTTGGGGGGGGGGGGGGGGGGGGGGGGTTGTTTAGTTGTTCAATGAAGAAACCTACTGCTTAGTTTGATTTACTGATGTTGCCAGTGGCTGAGGAGACAAAGATAAGTATCAATGTCAAAAATCAACAAGACTTAATCAACAAGTGCTGTCAGGGAAAAGCAGCAGAGAATGGCAGCAGTAACAGTAAAAGCAACAAGATAATATGTGCTTTCAAATGTAATTTTTAGGTGATGTTACATTTAAAAAAAAAAAAAAAAGCTTTTTGCTCATAAACATATTTTAAAATGCCATTATTTTGAATGGTTTGTGTATGATTAAGATCAAATAATGCTTCACACATGCGCCCGTTAGTGTATAACACAACATTCTTTCAGGTTGAGCCAGGATAAGACTCAGGCTGTGTGGGAGAGACTGAGAGAGGCTGTGAATGCAGAACAAGAATTCTAATTTTAAAGCCATGAATTACCAAAAGGCTGCTTTCAATTTGATTGAATCCAACTTTATTAGCATTCCGCTTGCCTTTATGTGATGAGGCTGAGCTGGCCTTGTGTCCTCTCCAGGGCTGCAGCTGTGGCAGTGAAGGGCACAAAGAGGAGCTTAATTTGGGATGCTGATCGCTTTAGGGCTTTTGGTGACAGTGAATTGCATTGTCAATTATTTTTGTCAATATGTTTTCTACAGCTTGTCTACTCTTATTGCACACAGAACTGCTTTGGATATGACACATTGAGCATGTCTGTCATACGGTGTGAAATTTAGATAGTAGCACACACAGACACATTTGTGTCCTTTGCTTAATATAAACAAATGCACACACACATAAACATTTTTTTTATTTTTAGATAAAGTTTTTTTTGTTACAAAAAAAATAAAAATAAAAACAACAAAAAAGCCATCTTGCATTAAATAAGATAAGCACTAGTTTGAAAACATCTGGCAGATGTGAGGACAGACACACAAGACTCCCAAATAACGATTACATGAGAGTACAGAGTACTTCCTCATTCTTCCCCATCATGACTCGAAATAGTTCTAATCTAAATCTGATAAGTGTACTAGACAGACTAAATAGGACCATTCATGTGTAAATGTACTTTCACCAGTTCTGAAAACATTTCTATCAATAACAGTTGATCCATTTATTTCTATCATTATTGTGAGTATAAGAATTGAGCAATGAGTTTCACGTACTTTATCCATCAATGACAGAATGCAACTTTCTTGAATTACCCTTAAATAGAAACATGGTATAGTCATGTAACCATCCACGCTGTGCACTGAGAGCATTAGTATAAGACTGAGCTGATGGTATTTTTGATTAAAGTCTCTTTAGAGAGCCAGGTGTGTGCACAACCTGCGCACACCTGGCTGCACTAATGAGGCCCCTAAAGGCCCTCAGAGCTTGCTCTAAGGCCATATGTTTGACTGTGTGTTTATATGTTTGGCCATGTACACTTATCTTTAATGTGTGGTTTTAGCCAAACAGTGCTGTCTGTAGTGCTGAAACTGCAGTGGCAGCCAGAGAGGGAGCTGTCCATGGTGTTGCAGGGATGATGCGCACCTGGGAACGCAAAGCAGAACTCAAAGATGTTTGAAGTGATCACTGTAAACCATTTGATTGCATTATTACATCAGATTAAGATTATTTATCATTGTTCTAAATTTGGCTCTCCTCCAATCTACATGGCCACCTACAAGATGATGGCAGCAGTGGTGCTGAGCTGCTTAAAAGACAGATTTTTTTTTTTTTTTCCCACAGTTCAACTTCCTCACGTGGAGACATCTTAAGAATCTGTTTGACACAGCATGGTCCTTCTCACCCCCAAAGGTGTTTGTTAAAAGAGAGCTAATGCAGTGAGGCATGGTGGAGAGAAAATCCACCTGACAAGGACTTGTTTGTTCACGGGGGGGAAAGAGGACAGGGGAGGTCAGCGCAAAGGAAGAACAGCTGCGGACAAAACAAAAAGGGATTCTCGGAAGTGAGGGACGACGTTGAATGGACGGAAGCTTTTTTGCGTGTTCTCCTGGAGTTTCATGCAGTATGAATAATCTGCAGAATGCATGGCTTTTGAATCTTTCTTTTAAATGGGAATTCAATGTCTTCAGATGTCATCCTGATTCAATTTCCGCTTTAAAGCATCCCGTTTAAAAATTGAACAACTCTTTGACTTGCTTTCTTTCAGAATCTGCGTGTGCTTGCGAGTGCAAGTGAGCATATGTTACCTATACTGCAAGGGTCTGTATGTGCAAACTTGTGTCCTGCACCTCATTAATAAATCCTGACAGATCAGGGCTGTGCTTTGGCACTGGTTCTCCATCCTTCTCTCTCTTGTCTCTCTGTGTGTGTCTCAGCTTTGGATTTGGAATAACTGTGAAGTCTGAAATGGGAGTTGGGGATGGGGTTGATATGAGGATCCTGTGTGAGTGCATACATGTGTGGGTGTGTGCTTGTGTGTGTGCAGGGTAAGCCTAGGGGTAAGCTTTTAGAGGTCTGAGCAGAAGGGTGTGAGTGAGAAGGAGAAGACAGATTTGAGCATTTATCTCTCCCTGCAGACCTCCTGTCCTGCCTGCCTACACACACACACACACACACACAGAACACACATATATACGTACACCATTCCCATCTGTAATCATGTTTAGCATGGCTCTCTCACACACATACACAGTCTAGTGTGAATGGACGTTCACATCCAGCTTGAAAAGAATGCCTGTGCTTACTGAGTTGGCTGCTCTGTATTTGTTGTGCAGCAACAGCAAAATCTCTCCACTGTACCTCCTATTGCTCACCAGAAACAAGCCCTGAGCTGCAAGCAGACAGAACATAGCCTGGGATTGTGGGGTTGATGCTATTTTTACAGCCAGTGTGATGAGGGATGTGCTGAAAGAAAGCTTGGCTCTCTTCCCCCGCTAGATACTTTAATTAGAATGCTCACACTTCTTCCACTTTCACCTGTCTCTTTGTTATGGGAAATAATACATGTTAGGGAGAAAGAGGTAAATGGATAAATTTGACTGAGAATACAATTTGCACCCATTTCTTTATTTTGCAAAGGCGTATTTGCAAAGAAAAGGTGCTTCCAGGGAGTTGCTGATTGTGTGCGCACAGCGCAGAGCGTTGCAGTCAACAGTACAAATCAATGCAGAGAATATAGTGGAAATTACTACAGCAGCCTGCAAGTGAATCTAGTGGAACAAACTAACTAATACATGAATAAATAAGCACAGTGAAATGGAGATGTGTGTGTTCGGGAGTGTGCGCATGGCACGTAGATCGTGGACAGTGCCGTGCCAGCCAATTAACGAAGTGTGTAAACTGAGCTCATTAAAGAAACACAGCGCTGGGCACACACACTTTCATAAACACAGTCACACACAAACACTTCTTAGTATCCAGCCAGACTCTTCTATTTCACGTATACCATACAAGGTATACAAGGAGGAAACCTTGAGGTTTTTTTGCTTTTCTTCTCCACAGCTGGTATTCTCTGCTTGTTTGAGGGTTCTTCTGTGTGTTAGTCCTTTTCTGCGTCCATGTGTGTGTGCCTCTTTGAGTCTGTTTGGACAAGCTGTAAAAGATTGATTTAGAGTTTGTTGCTTTGAACCAACTGCCAAGTGCTGCCTCGCTAACACTCCGTGTTCAGAGAACAAAAGCTTTTCAAGGTCCCCACCTACTAACCATTCCTCTGTCTCTCTGTCTGTCCCCCAGTGACTCTGCACTTCTTGGCTTCTTTTCTTGTCTTACACTTATCTATTCTAATCTGGCTTCTCTCAGTCTGCCCTTCAGTTTTCAAACGTTGGCTGAGCAGCACAAACACAAGCGCTTCATTTGCTTCTCTGTGTAATAAAACTGAGTCATGAAGATCCTGTTTTGCAAGTGTTGTGACTGAGTGCTGTGTGCCTCTAAACTTTCTCCTGTCAATGAGCCTGTGAAAAATAAGCAGCTATGAGATTTAAGGGAAAACATTTTCTCACACTGCTTAATAACCGTGATTCATGGAACAGTGTGGACTATTATTAGTCACTCAAATGAGAGGAACTGAAGAGGAACTTAATCAGGCGGTGAGGTATGTGCTATTATTCCAGGGTCTGAGTGTTGAAAGGTGTGCCCGTCTCTCCTGTTTCCGCACTACACGTGTTTCAATTTAAATTACGTTAATTCAGTCCAGTTCGGCTCAGTCTGATTTGTTGGCATGAATGCTAATGAAGAAAGGTTCCCAAGTTTCAAAATAACATTGCAGTTATTGACAATATGTGCTGAGTCATTGCAGTTTTTTAAATTGGTTTTCCATTAATCATTTGTGTTGGTTCCCAATCAAAAATTGCCAATTTTCTTTTTTACGTTTTCCCGGAAATATGGAAGTGACTTGTGGCTGGCTCTGAGCTGTGGAAAGTTTTAGCTTTAGCCACTTTGCATTTGTTAGCTTCTTTAAAATTTCAGTTGTGATTTAAGGTGTGTATTTAGGTCTGTTAGGAAAGTTTTTGTGGTGGTCCCCTCATAGTTTGCTTTGTGTCTTCACTCAGACTGAAGACTCAGTCAAGAGTTTTCATGCTAACGACATATTAGCATTTGCTTGCACTGCTTGCTGCATGAAGGGACAGGTTTGTAATCAGTCATAAGGCAGTCCACTGCAAAAAAAATCAGCATCTCCACTGCAAAAAAATCAGAGTTAGTGTGTTCACATACATGACCTGAGCTCTCATAGCAACCCAACAACTGTAGCCTATTTGATTTATCCATATTATCTCTGCTTGGCTGCATGCTGGTATTTTTTTCCTGATGTGCGTCCAGTCAGAATTGTACACAGTTTACATACATAGACAGGCGAACACGTGTGTTTGTGTGGGTGCTGGGGAATGGGGCTCAGAATGATTCTCTGTGCATATTTTGATTTTTTGTGGGCGTACAAAGGCCAGTCATGTGATTAACAAAAGATTTGGAGGACAGGGAAACAAAGCTGCTGCATTCAGAATTTGTCACAGATACAGCTTGTTTGCAATTCCTTCAAGTGCATCCAGTTACACCTCTGTGGACTGGCTCTACAGGATATGAACTTCTTTGCTATTCTGCAAAACTAAAAAAAAAACATTTCTTTCCTTGTCATTAGCCTCTCTTTGGAGCTAAGTCATAAATGATTAACCTTACACTCCATTCAGAGGCATAAAACGACTCTGCAGCATGCATTAACAACAAGGACAGCCAAGCTGAAGTGCTGAGCCCTCATCCAACAGATGGGGGGATTTGACTACAAGCTACATGTTATATTACTGAAGGGGAATCTAACAGTTGTGTCATTTTGAAAAGCCTGACTGTGAACTGATAATCAAAGACCCAAGAGCAAATCCTCCCCTGAGGCAAATATTCATGTATTCACATGCAGCCGTATAGCTTGTGGGTCACCCATGGCACTAACTGTACCTAGCACACAGCTGGCCTGATCAGAGGGAATGCAGTAGACGATGAGCTCAAAAGGCTTTAAGAGATGGCAGTTCAAAAATAGATAGGATGGCCCTTTGTACATGTGCGCGCTTCATCTATCCAGCCATCCATCCATCTATCCATCCCCAGTTAAGTTAATGTTGAACCCTCTAAAATGTGACAGTAGGTTGGCAGATTGCTGGGGCTGCTGGGCTTGGTGTCATGCCAGTAGAGCCAGGTGGTGGAAATCTGTTGGAGATTAAACTGCTTGGTGACCAGCTAACCAGCTCACACTGGCTCTGACAGCCGTGGCACCCCTAGCTGATTGACCCCTGTGGCAGATGTCAGGGGTATGGGTGGCAGGCCAGAGCTTGGCCTTTTCTGCCTTCTCTTGTCCAGGGAGAACTTTGGCAGCCATCCGTAATGCCACATCAAGCCAACGTTCTCAGACTAAAAAAAAGTCTGATGACAGTTGTATTGTTACTGACATTCAGTCCCCCAGTCTTCCCATGTCCCATGTGTCCCTTTGCTCATCCTAGTCTTTTCCTCTTATACCCAGTCTGAGATTTTCAGGCCTTTTCTTTGCAGCTCCACTTAGATCATGGAGATGCCTAGTCCCCATTTACATTGAGAGTTCTTTTTTCCAGGTATTCCAGGTAATGAAGCTGCCAGTCGAGAACTTAAGATTCATCTGTCTCTCAAACTAGAGTTTCAAATGTATTAGTTTTCCAAGTATGAGCCTTCAACTTCTCTTTCTATCCTAGTTAGAGCCAATTAGAGAAGTTCTGTGAAGAAAGTAGTACACACTATTGTATGAAATCTTCATTTTCTGGGCAAATTTTCCACATGAAATAACCTTCATTTTTTACAACAAGAATAATGAGTTTCAAAAGAAAGTTCTTTTTTTTTGGCCATTTTGAGACCACAGTTGAAAACACCAAGGCTGAAGCTCCGTTTAACTGCTCAAATTTTATGCTTCTTTAATAAGAAGAGGAGTTCTCAGCTGTTGGAAAAGGGGATTTCTAAACATTAAACTTAACAATGTGCCACTTGAACACTGGAATGTCACTGAAAATGGGTAATCATACATCTGTGTAGATATACAGTACAAGCTACAGAAGATAGTGAAGGTAATGTATTCTACTGTCATTTTGAAGTCATTTTGCCTTTATTGGATAGCATCAGTGAGAAAGAGACAGGAAATTAGGAGAGAGGACGCAGTCTGGGCTTGGGGATGGGATGGAGTCATTCCTGGGCTGCTGCAAGTGGGACCTAGCTCTGGTGCTCGATGCACACACTTTACAGGGTAAGCTGCAGGGGGTCCCATTATACTGTCTTTACTGAAGACAAACACTGTAGTCTGAATCATCTGTCAGGCAGCCCAGAATCATTGCTTTCACAGATGATGACGAGCTCAGAAAGACAAAAAAAGACTGCAAGAGAAAATCATTTCAGCTGCTTCCAATGGCCTGGCGGGAGACTGTGAGTATATGACTGATAGACAAGCTGCACAAATAGAGGATTATTTTTTTTCTCCACATGATTATTTAATTTAGTGCGTATCATATGACTACTTCTCAGCATCCATAGTCCAAGTCTGCACACATGCGTGGTTACAAGAAGTGCTGCACTACTTCCTCCATTGTAATTACATCAAAAAATAATGAGTGCATTTGTTAATTGCTGTATTCAGCAATAGATTATTGATAGAAGATTGCATTAATTCAGTAGACTATTTTTTTTTCTTATTAGCTTGTATAATAGTGTGGCAGGATACTTTCAACTTCAGTGTACTGCCCCCCAAAGCTTGATTGTACTCTATGAAGCTAGGGTGCAGTACGTGCACAGCTGCACATTTAGGATGAATTTTATAATTTTCCCACTTCTCAGAGATATATGTGTTAAAAAGACAAAGAACAACCAAATAATTTTATGTTAAATAAAGGGAAAAAAAGAGAAAAAGTCACAAGCAAATGTTAGGATTAAATACTTCCACGTGCAGAAATTTGATTTTTTCCTATCTTCACCTTCACTAGCTACAGTTAAAGTAGCTTCTGCTACAATGGCCCTAAAAATGTATGATGCACAGCAGAATGTATGGAATTCATAATACTGATGACTTTTTATTGAGACTTTATTTAATGAGTTTTTTGCAATGATGCTGCATCAGTCTTACAGTTACTTAACACTTGTGATGGTCCCTGGGTCTCAGGCTACAACCAAGCAGTTTTAAGTTGAAGAGTTCAGTTTCCAAGCCTCAGGTGAGGCAGAATACTGCTAACACGATCTTTATTTATCTTTCATTTATTGGGTTGTACGTGACTTCATACCCCTGGTTGAGGCTGTCGCTGTGGAGTTCTACTGTGACATTTAAAGACGTCTGAGGCAGAATATTCA
Source organism: Archocentrus centrarchus (assembly GCF_007364275.1). Lineage (NCBI taxonomy): Eukaryota > Metazoa > Chordata > Actinopteri > Cichliformes > Cichlidae > Archocentrus > Archocentrus centrarchus. The sequence goes on from NC_044352.1 coordinate 19,003,101, forward strand.
GGAGAAACAATCTGAACTGATGTATCAGTGTGCCATCTTGTGTCAGCTCATGGCACCCTGAATATGCAGGACATTGTTGGCCACACTCAACAACCTCTTGCACTCAGCAAATTTGGCTTATTGAAACTTTGCTCACCTCCCAAAACTTAAAATAACATTAAGGGATTGATATTTTGACTGGAGCCTGACCGATATAGAATTTTTAAGATACCATACCATACCGACATAGATATTTGGAAATTAAAAAATGGGACGTATCAGCTGATACTTTGTTCTTTCAGACACTAAAAATGTAAACAGATTTCCCTAGCGCCTGTTAAAGATAATATTACAATCAAGTTAAAAAAAAATTACCTTGTGTTATTGTTACAAGTCACAAATTACTTGTTTGTGCACTGCCTAACTCTGCTTGGATGAGCTGATTTTTGTGTTTGTAGTGTTCAAATCAATGTTGCAAGCAGGGAAGACACACAAGCCCTCTGGTGGACAAACCACAATACTCATAACATGGTTGAAGGGTGTTTCTCCCACCCCCCCTCTTTACCTTTTAGACTTTCATTTATTGGCCATTATAAATGCTGATACAATATATCAGCAAATAGCTAATATTGGCCGATATACCAGCCCTGCTGATATATGAATTGGGCTCTAATTTGGAGAAACAGGAGGAAATCTAAAACCCAGAGGCACAAGAATAAAGGGACATAACAGACATCAGCTGAGAAATCTGTAAAGCTAAAATTAAATCAGGGAAGGCTTTTTATTGTTATGGGGCTATTCTCAGACCTTTTTGATAAGACCTCGTATTGTGAATGTGTGTTAAATGAGGTCTAGAGTAGGGCAGCATTTTTAGCCTATTGTGTGTTTATGAATATGCTATATAGAAAACTGCGATAGACAGAATAGTTCAGAATAGTCCAATGCTGATACTCTTAGAGTGTCATACCATTTCAAGCTTTTGCTAAGATAGTGCCATGGACACAAAGCTCTTTTGAGAAGATGGGTATCTGAATGAATGATCCTGAAAGCTGAGTGAGAAACCTACTCTTCTTTGTAGTTAATAGGTTTTCATTCAAGGACTCTCTATTTTCCCACCGCTCTCTCTCCTTTCTCTTTCTGTCTTTCTCTCTCTCTCTCTCTCTCTCTCTCTCTCTCTCTCTCTCTCTCTCTCTCTCTCTCTCTCTCTCTCTCTCTCTCTCTCGCGTTCTTCACTTGTGTGCAGTATCAAGTCTATTCAAGTCACTGGGGAGCTGTAGACCTTTACCTGCTCTGGTCTGGCTGTGTTAAAGGTCAGATATGAGAGGATCTCATACACTGGTCTCAGATGTCAACATCGCCCCCCTCCTGCAGCTTGGATTAAGAGGCAAGGAGACAATGGCTGCCAGGAAATCACTTCTCCTCCATCCTGTCAGTAACAGTCTGTGTCTCTGTCAGGTGGTGTGTGTGTGTGTGTGTGTGTGTGTGTGTGTGTGTGTGTGTGTGTGTGTGTGTGTGTGTGAAAGAGATGGAGTAAGACAGAGAAAAGAGAGAGGTGTACTGTATGTGTGTTTGTAATATCAATACCCCGCTGATCCTCTTCTCCCTGCTGTGAGTCTCTACACATCTCTGATTGCCAGATGTGTTTATAGAGAGTACGTGCGTGGTGTGTAGGTGTGACGACCAGGTGTGTGCCTGAGTCTCTCGCTGACAGTGAGAGATTTCTGTGTTGACAGGGCTGATGCTGTTTATTTTGGCAATATGCTATCAGGGATGGTGGGACACCGGCTGTGTGTGTATATGCAGCAGGGTTTGTATTGTTGGTATGATTGCGTGTGTGTGTGTGTGTGTTTAGTTGGACATATGAACTGCTGTTAAATACGGAAGACAGCAGTCTGCAATCAGCCACAATCAGCTGACGTGCATAGGTGTGTGCCCATGCACTGTCTGAGTGTCATGAGTGTTATTCTTGAAAAACTTAAGAGGAGTCAGGTTTAATTATGGACCCACTCATGCTGACGCACACACACACACACACACACACACACACACACACACACACACACACACACACACACACACACACACACAGAAAAGAGCTTGCACAGTTCTGTCAAACTACGTTCGTGGGGACATTTTTTTTCATTGGCTGAATAACAGATTGTTCTTGTACTTCTTAAATCTCAGTGATCACTTAATTGTTTGTCCGCTGGTGTTTTTGATGCAGTCCTGTCTGTTTGAGACAGCACCCTAGAGCCAACTACAGCTGCTAGATAGTAAAACCAGTGAGGAGGCAAATGCAACACTAGCATTTATTGGCACCACAGGGAACTCCTTAAGGTATCTGTTGTTTTATGTGTCCTTCAGAACAAGTACACAAATACAGCACACATGGTTCTCACTCTCATAGTTTGTGTTCTGCCCTGTCTCTCTATGCTCTGCTTTTTCTTTACGCTTTCCCCTCAACTCCAAACATCTGGTTGTGGCAGATGACTGTCCCTCCATGAGCCTGGTTCTGCTGGAGGTTTCTTCCTGTTGCCTAGTGCTTGCTCACAATGTGTTGTCTGTTGGGTTTTATTTTTTCCCTAATACTCTAGGGTCTTTACCTTGCAGTATAAAGTGCCATGAGGTAAGTTTTGTTGCGATTTGCCACTATAAACTAAACTATAAATAAACTTGCACTGTCAAAAAAACAATCTGCATCAGGGCCTCTTAATCAGGGGTGGGTAATTCATTTTCCCAAGGGGCCACATGAGAAACTGGATCTCTTGTGGAGGTCTGCAGCAATAAGTTGAACTCAATTAAATATCAATTTTATCTCTATAAAAACTGCTGCTCATAAGAGAAGATGTTACAATTTGGCAGTGAAAATGTGAAAAACAGGCAAAGAAAAAAAAAAAAAATCCAACATTTTATCTCTATTTAATCAACATCCTAAAAAACGATTGCGAACAAAATGTGCATGTTTTTTTTCTATGTTTTTCTTCTAACTTCAATGTGCTGTTGCTGTTTTGGTTGCATTTTAATTACTTCATCTGCAGTTTTTCAGTTCTTTTTTCTTGTTCAGTGAGAAAAATCTAGTCTGTTTTAGATTTGGACAAGTGTGTTAAAGTCAGGTTCAGTGTCTGAGGTGGAAAAAGCAAAGGACAGGTGATTCCCACTGAGATAGGATCTGTATCTGGATTTGTTGAACTCCGTCATCATCAACATCTTCTGAGCATGTGTCCTTATGTGTGGAAAGTTCTCCCCTTTGACAGAAGAATAAAAATCCAGCAGTGTTGCTGACTTGAAGCGCTCTGCCAGCAGTGAATCAGACTGCAGGTCAATGAGTTCAAGCTGAACATTGCTGCATGAAGTGAAGGGAGATGAATTACTGTGCATTTCACTCTCAGTTTTGACATCTTTAAATTGCCTTGAAAACTCATCATGCAGGGCTGCTAACTACCACCTGACTATCATCTGAGGTGATCAGCTGATCGTATGACTTTTTCTGAAATTAGACGTAGAGCTAAACTTTTACATATTAGATGATCACCTTCAAAAATGAAAAAGCTAGTCAGTTAAAGTTACTTTGACTTCTTTCGGCTTTAATATTTGAAAAGTTACATTGTGATGTGACAGACAGACATTTTTTTTTCATCATCCATTGCTTTTATATTTTTATTCATTTTCAAAGTTTTGATCCCATGGTTGTCGAGGACATAAAACCCACATATATGAAGTTAGGATGTCTACCAAATCCTTTATATACAAAGCACTATTAACTGCTCTTCAGATTTTAGCAGCCCCTACCATCCTTCCTCCCAATCATAAAGCACATGATGGTGCCATTCAGTGACATTTTGAGGACACCTTTCTGAGGATTCTCATGTCCTGAGTCCACTCCTAATAAAGGCTCTCAGTCTAGCTACCGCCACTGCCAGAGACTGAAATACAGGCACTCCAATATTAAACAGTGCCACGACTACTCAGTGATTGCAAATTGTAGTTTATTTTCAGGCAAGGTACAGTATATGCACCATGTAACCTAAACTAGATATTTTGGATCTTTCTACAAAAATAGCGATTTTCTTCTCTCAGCACCATCACATCCTGTTAGCGAGTCTCATAATCCTGTTCCCTTAAAAGGAGCACAATGCCTAATAGTCAGAAACCCCTTAAATACAAAATAAGGGTTTAATATACCGCTGACTGCCAGGCTGCAATATAGGGAAATCATAATTTTAAGGACGCTTTTTACTTGGATTCTTTTAATATTTTTTTTCTTGTGCACTGCATCTGAAAAATAAATACATACAGTATATACATGACATGTTCAAATACTGTATTTATAGTGCCTGCATGCTATTAAACTGTGGGTGGTTGCTTTCAGGCTAAATTCACATTCCCCTATATACATCCCCATTTTAGGCATTTACTGACATGGATTTCAAACAGCTATGCTGGCACTATTTCTTACTTTGTTTTCCGTGATAATTATCCCAGGGTGAAGAGAGCTTCATCCTTTCTCTTTTGGCATTTTCTCTATTTTAGTAACACACATCTGCATGTACCAGATAATTTTTAAATGTTTTTTGACCTGGCTTGAACAAACCATCATCTCCCTCCTCCGAATAAGACATAGCTTAAATAAAAAAAAAGGGTGGGTGTTTGAAGTCTGCATCAAAATGTCGAGCTGTTTGACACTGATGCTCGCAGCTATAACTGTTTGATGAAACATAACTGTGGCCTGCAACAAAAGATGAGAAATAACTAGTTGCTTCAATTACCACACGTATCACATGACACAATGTTAAACTATGATGCAAGTGTATCTCTCAGTCTTCTGAGGGATTTTTGTACTATCTATAGGCAAGACTCTCTCAATGCTTTCTGAAAATTAATCCGTGCAAATTTGATTAAAGGGATGTGAAAACAAGTATTTGAACAAGAAGGGTTGTGCATGGCAAGCGTGAAGATGAATAACATGAATACATTACGGATCGGGGGGGGGGGGGGGGGGGACTGACGCATTTCGCCTGTGATGTTCGAGAATTATGGATTTATGTGTTCGTCTAATTTATAGGTGCATAGGTGACAGCACAGTCTCTCACAACGAGGTGTCACACCTACTTGTGCCAATTTTTTCCACTGCCTCAGATCACAGGGGTGGTTGTGTGTGTGAACACAAAGTTTATGTCATTACTATTTCATTACTTTTCTTGCCTTGTTTCTGGGAAATTTTATTAGTGTTTTTGTACATTATTTGCATTCCAGTCTGTGTGTGTGTGTTCGCATGCGTGTGTGTGTGTATGAGGGGCACACGTAAACCCGCTAAACCCTGGAGAGGAGAAGCTGTCACCAGAATGCAAGAGGAAGAGAAGGAGGGATAGATGGATGTGGTAAAGGTAAAGGAGAAAAAAAAACATATAGGGTGAGAAATCCCAAGTGAGAAAGCTGCCTGTTCATTAGCAGCTCAGGAATGTGTGTGTATGTGTTTGTGTGATCGTGAAGGCTGTGTATGTTTGCACGTTGAGCAGCTGGGTACTAACTAGGACACATTTCCCAGAATGAAGCAAAGGCAGATTTTGAACAAGACGCATCTTATCTGAGTCTTTTTCTCATCACTTTTTTTTTTTACCTTTGCATGAACTGCTCTGTGTGATGCATTCCTCAGCATATCAGCATGCAGATCTACCTCGCTGCTGCAGTAGTGCTGCACTGCTTTATAGCTTATGTACTTTAAGTCACTGTGCTGCAACACTGACTTGTCAATTAGATCATTGCTTAAGAGAATCTGTGTTTCTTCTCTGGAATGGAACTGTGGGATGAACTAGACAAACTCAAACACACCCTTGCAGCCATTTGCTTTTTTCACCCCTCTTACCCCACTACAAATCCTCAAAATGTCGACCTCCTTGCTTTCCCCACTGAATATTACATGTCTTTTTTTCCCTGGTGCTTTGTATTTGCTGCAGCATTTTTTTTCTCTCCTTTGTTTTCAATTTTTCTAAGCCAGCAATTGTTTTATCCGTCCCGAGGCAGATTTTCTCTGCTGGTTCTGAGTACAGGAAAAACTCTTATTTATTCATAAGACAGACATACTCACCTCAGATTGTTCCAAATTGCATTCATGTTCTTGGCTGTGCGTGTTTTGGTGTTGTGTTATAAGTTGAAGATTGAATTAGACTCAAGGATGGGAATCGCCAACAGAGAAACATAATGGATGGCTCTCTCTCTCTGTCTGTGTGTGTGTGTGTGTGTGTGTGTGTGTGTGTGTGTGTGTGTGTGTGTGTGTGCATGTACATCCCTGATAGTGTCATGGAGGGATGTGCTCCAATTGAGGAGAGACCAGTTTTCTGTGATCACAGCTCTGATAAGAATTGTGGGAAACCACACTCACAACAAGCCATCCTGGAATATCAACTAGACACACACACACACTCACTCTATAGCTTTCTTCTGAAACAGACACACACACATGCACATATAGAGATGCAAACATATTAAGACATATGTTCAAGTCACATATGCATATAAACATCTGACATGTTTCTGCTGGATGTAGCTCTGAATTTGATTAAGTGCATTGTCTTGGGTGAGTTCCTGAGAACATGACCTATCCATGGAAAAAGAGAAGGTGACTGTCCTGCAGGCATAAAAGTGCGTGAGGTCAAGCATTATTAATGATTTGCTGTAATCGTACAGGGACATCTGCCCTTATTAACTGGATGCTTAGAACCAAATCATCCTCGAACTCAGATGCAGGGAATACTAATTTATAATAGTGTGTAATAATGCTGTAAAAAAGTTCGTTTTTTTTGATATTTTAATACTAAAAGGTAAACTTTCATATATTCTGTATTCATTATATATAAAGTGAAATATTTCAAGCCTTTTTTTGTTTTAAGTTGGATGATTAAGAGTTATGGCTCATGAAAATCACACATTCAGCATCTGAAATTATTAAAATATTTCCTTCAGAAATGTCAAACTTCTGAAAATTCCATTCATTTCTACACTCAGTACTTGTATGGGGCTTCTTTATCACGGATTACTGCGTCAGTGCAGTGTGGCATGAAGGCGATCAGCTTGCATTGCTAAGGTGTTATCAAAGCTCGGGTTGCTTTGATGGCAGCCGTCAGCTCGTCTGTATTTTTGGGTCAGGTGTTTCTCATCTGCGTCATGACAGTAACCCACAGATTCTCTGAGTGGTTCAGGTCAGGCAAGCTGGCCAATCAAGCTCAGTTATAAGTTACATTTTGGACCTGCAGGCAAGTGGTGAGAAAAGATAATCTGCATCTCCATAAAAGTTGTCAGCAGACACATGAAGTGCTCTTAATTCTCCTAGTGGACGTCTGCGTTGACTCTGGACTTGATAAACCACAGAGGACTAACCACCACCAACACCAGCAGAAAATGTGGCAACCCAGATCATCACAGACTGGCAGGCTTTGAACACCTTGGATTCTGTGCCTCTCCTCTCTTTCTCCATACTCGAGGATCTTGATTTTCAGACCAGACCAGACCAGTTCTTTTAATCCTGAGTCCTAAGATGTTTCTGATATTGTCTCCAGGGAGGGGTTTGATATTAGGAATGCAACAGCTGTGACTCCTTTCCAGAAGACATCTCTATGTGGTGGCTCTTGATGCACTGACACCAGCCTCAGTCCCTTCCTTGTGAAGTTTTCCATCCATCCATCCATCCATCCATCCATCCATCCATCCATCCATCCATCCATCCATCCATCCATCCATCCATCCATTTTCTTCTGCTTATCCAGTTCAGGGTTCGGGGGGGCTGGAGCCTTTCTCAGCTACCACAGGGCGAGAGGTGGGATACACCCTGAACAGGCTGCCAGTCTGTTGCAGGGCCAGCATTTTTTTGATCCTTCATTGTCAGCTCTTCCTATCATTGTTTTCTCAAGTTCTTGAATCAAGTCATGTTCTTACCAACCCTCTCAAGGCTGCAATCATCCCTGTTGCATGTGTACCTTTTCCTATGACACTTTTCCCATTCAGTCCACTTTCCGTTACTGTGCTTCAATACAGCACTCTGGGAACAGACTGCCTTTTTAGCAATCACTGTCTGTGGCATACCCTCATTGAAGAGCAACTCAATGATTGTCATCGTCTTCCCCCATGATTGCGGTTGTGTGTAGTGAACTAGACTGAAAGATACATGGTCTTTACTGTTTGAATTGTAATTTACTTAAATGTGAAATGGGATATTCTAATAACTCAAGATGCTGGATTTCTGATTTTCATTATTAAAATGAAAACAAAAAATAGTTTGAAATATTTCACTTTACATGAAATTAAAATATAATGTATAAATGTTTACCTGTTTGAATTAAATTAGGAAAAACAAACTTTTTTCTCCAATATTCAGTTGGTTTTTTTTGTTATAGTCAAGACTGGTAAAGTGGCTTTGTTAAAATTATGTAACAATGCAATAGAGGTGACTTTTATAATGACTTTAAAAAGAGTGTTTCTGCAAAATCTGCATCTCCCATCTGCATTAGTGAGATTTCAGGGCCATCATGTTGCTATCCCTGCTTTTCAATGGCTCTGGTTCTCTCTAGACTAGCTTTCAACCACAGCAGGCAATGTTTTCAGTGAAAATGTTTTTTTTAAATAAAAAACAAAACAAAACACCGAAAACATCTATGAAATTTTGCATAGAAGGTTAAAGAATAGGTTAAAAAAACAAAAAGGTCAGTTTATTGCAGATTCAAGAAGAAACTTGAGCTTAAACCAGGCTGCAGCCTCCAGGGCAATAAAAGGAACATTTGCCAAAAACTTCAAACATCTTTGAATAGTAACTTGAGGCTTGCTCCAAAAACAAGCTGATCCCTTTAGACCCCTGTGTTTAAGTATCCAACTTTAGAGCAGACATAAGTGTGTTTACAGCCCTAATAGAAGATGTATTTTGTCTCCATAGCTGCAGTACACTGAGGGGTGAGGAGGATACTTTGAATGACAGGTGAATGGTGAGCTGTAGGCAGTGGTTGTCTGCTAGGCCTGATCCAAGTCACAGAACTGGACTGACGGTGTTTGCTGTGCTGGTGCCTTTTGTAGTTTCTTTAATGGCGTTATCTGAGAAATAATATGGATTTCTGTGTGGATAATTAGATAATTAGAGGTTCATGCTCAGTTTTAGTGATTGAGAATCACATTTTATTACTACCTGGACCTGGAATTTGTAGGTATCTGTATCTGTGCATTGCACCAATACAGTTCGTTAGCTTGGTCAGTAAGTTGTAGAGCATGCTAAGTGGGGATAGATTAATTTATTCAATATTATGTGATAACTTTGCACTCTGCCCAAATAGGCTATGGTTACTTCTGGCTCACAAATTAGCCATCAAGCCAATTTGTGAATGCAGCATGGGTTCCTCCATCTTTTAAATACAGTCTATGGCTACAGGTAGGTAAAATAATGGCAAAGTAATTAGGTAAGTCCTTGTTCTTGTTTTTGTTTTCCACTCCCTGAGTGAGGGTGAACAAAAAGGGTAACAATTTAACCCTCCAGAAAACCCAAACTCTTTGTTTGTCAGTCTGTCTGCTTCGGATAATTGCCAGCCCAGCTGCCAATCTGCCTGCCCCAGTGGCTCCAGTTCTCCATTATCATGTCTGATAGATGGTTATGTGTAGAAGTCAATAGCTCACCCTGATCTGTTGGCAGCTTTTGATGGGAGTTGTGGTACATGTGTGCCAAATCCCTCATCTGCCAGTTACTGGCAGCAGAAAGCAGTTCCTGCTGGGTGGAATTTGCTATAACAGGATGGACTATGGTTAAATGTTTAGTTACTAACCTGCCTGTTCCCATATGAGCCTGTACAGAAAAGCACCGTTCTCCTCTTTCTCAAACACAAACACGGAAAAGTTTGCGCTACATGCTGTCATTTTTTTTTGTCTGTGTGTGTTTTATTTTTTTTGTTATTGCAGACTGTGATAAATGATATGTGATATGATGGGTTTGTATGTGTGTGTGTGGATTTCCATATGTGTGTGTAACTGGAGTCCATCTGTTGTTGTGGATGCTGATATGGCAACTGCATCTGTAGGGAGCTGACTAGCACATTAGAAAAAGCACACACACACACACACACACACACACACACACACACACATATATATATATATATATATATATATATATATATATATATATATATTTATATACAAACCTGCAGGTAGGTAGACAGCTAACAGTTCATTTGACACTGTAATTAAGGCCAAAGATTGTGGTCCATTCTTCAGCCCTCTTTCTCAGGGTGTTTGCTGACCAATGATATCAGCATAAGACGGGGGGGGGGGGGGGGGGGGGGGTGATTGGATAGAAGAAGGAATCAGAGAGGTGAAAAAAATAATGTTTGGATACATGTTTATGTGCCTGTAGGTGGGGATAGATTCAATCTGTGTGTGTGTGTGTGTGTGTGTGTGTGTGTGTGTGTGTGTGTGTGTGTGTGTGTGTGTGTGTGTGTGTGTGAGTGTTTCCGGGCATTTGTTGACCTTACTTGCTGCTTCTCCGTTACACTATTAGGATGACTTATACTCGCTCCTATCTAGAGGTGCTGGCTGCAAATGCACGCACGTGTACACACGCACGCGCAAACACACGATAAGCATGCACGCAGATAACACATCAAATCACGGCAACCTGTATGAAAACAGCATGCATAAGTTATGGGCATCAGGCTGTGAGGTGAAATGGGAAAGATATGATGAGTTTTCCAGGGAGAAAAACAACAGGTTTTCTTTCATTTGCTGCTTTTTGCCATAAAGAAATGAAATTAACACCCCTGTAAGAATACATTCCATCATCTGCACACTGAAGGGAAATTAGCTTCATTTTGGAAATATGGCAAAAGTTTCTGCAAAGCAAACACAAATTAATTTAGGAGGAAATTAAACAAGAAATTTCGCACTAACACAGTAACTACCCCTATAAAAACGAGTGAGGAAATGAGTGGAGGACTTTTGCTTGGCAGTGGAATTATGCAGCAGGTGAGTGATTGTCTGTCATTCTTACTGGAAGCAGCTTTTGGAATAAAAAGCACAATTGTCACTTCTATAGTCTCTCAGCAAGAAGAAAGAAAGTGTGGCGTTTACTTGCATGTCCATAGCCGCTGAGTCAGTGTGACGAATTACAGAGACGGAGAAACACAGAGCTGCAGCAGCAGCAGCGTGTGGCACTGAAGAGCTTGCTGAAGCTGCCTAGCGATGCAGAAATAGGATGAGAGACCTTTTTACTGGTGACAGCAGAGAATCTATAAAGTTGCGTTCCAGCGGCTGCTTTTTATAGGAAAAAATTTCCAAGGGAAATACTGACCAGTGAACGAGCGTGCTTGTCACCAGAGGGCAGCGTCAGTGTTGCCTTCTCTATCTAGACACACCCGTGCATCGAGGGGTCAGAGGATACTCAAGGAACTGCAGCTGAGATGATTTTTAAAGCAGCTGGAAAATAAATTGAACTGTGAATTAAATAATAAACCATGGGATTTGGTAACCCACAAGAATGACATCTTAGATGTTAAAATAATACGCTACTATTTTAACACAGCACAAAAATTTTGGAGCGTGGTCATAAAAAATATACTTTCGAGACATGAGAAAACTAGTGAACTTATATTTACTTTTACAAAAATGTCTGTGGAGTGAAGGAGAGGAGGGGCTGGCACAAAGAGAGAATTAGTGAATAGAGAAAGACCAAAGATTATTTGGTGTTTTCATTGCTTTCAAAAGACTGAATTTTACTTTGTGCTTTTGAAAGAAATAGCAGTCTCTCCTTCAAGGAAAGGTGAAAAATTCTTCTATTCTTTGTCCAGTCTCTCTTTGCTCTGCACAGTCAGATAGTCTAAAGACCCATTTATGTGGTTTCATGTCTCAGCCACTGAAGGGATTCTCACAGTGTGGGCTTTTCCTTAGTTTGGGAACCTTATTTTCTTATCGGGTCAGTGTCCATCCAGACATTTTTAAGATGTGATTGGAGTGTCCTTTGTGGTATTTATTTTTTCTTTGGAGTATGATACATTCTCTAGATGAGGAATATTATATAGAGTTTTATGCATTTTGGGAACAGAAGGTCCTTGAGGTGAAACGCTTAGCAATGCAGGACTGCAGGTTCCCCCCATGCTGTGCTTAAATCATTACTACCGCTGATAGATGCCCCATCTCCTGGCTCTCTGGGGTCATAAAATGCATACCTTTGTGGTTTGGTGGTCTACTTCAAAGGGAAATTTATATCTGAGAGGTTGAGAAAGTGTTGGCCTTTTAGAAGGTATAGAGAAAATCTCCCTGTCTTTGTGTTTATCAGAATTTCTCCTCGGCTCTGGCAGCAATGCCTTTACCATGGCCAATAAATAAGTAAATCATTTAATATCAATAACGTACTTTAAGTCAAAGAGACACACACATCTATCACCATGTGTCCATCACACTGAATTGTTAATTTATTTCTTTATAATATTTTAGAAGTACTTGAGTATCAGGGGTTTTTCCTGACTTGGAATGAGGCTTTCAGTAAGCATGATCAGCCCATGTGACGTCAATGAGTCTGTTACCTTGTTTATTTCTGACTATTAGAGCACAGATTACACAAAAATCTATATAGCACCGTAGTGATGAATGGCAAAAATAATTCAAAGCATTACAAAAGATAGGAAAACCAGAAGTGCAAAGAAGGCATTAGTTAGATATCCCAAATAGAGACATATTTATATAGCACTGAACTCACAATTTGGCTACATCCACATGTACAGTACACGGGCAGGAGGAGTTTTCCATGTTTGTTTCCACTTTCTGTCCACATGAACATGCTAAAAAACAATGCCTAACAATGCCAAAAGCAACAGGTGGTGCTATAACCTGACTGTATAGAAATGTTGGCCAGGTTGGAAGCCTGTGAACAGTCAAAAATCCCCCAAAAACAAAAGGTAAAGATAAAGGGGCACACCTTTGAAGTTGTAAGACAAAATCTCCATTTTACTTGTCCACATGTAAACAATGAAAGAGAATTTCTGAAAATCTTCCCGTTGGGAGGTGGGTGAAGATTTTTAGTGACCGAAAATGCTGTTTACATGTGGATGAAAGCCCAAAACACATAGAAAAAGCGATGCTTACCAAATAACCCATATACATGTTGACACAAGCCATGTTGTTAAAAGGAATGCCTGTAGAGTTACAGGCAACAGTTAGAACTGGGGTTTTCATAATACTTCAGTACCAATACTGAGGGAAATATTTAATCCTTAACACCATTTTTGAAACAATGGGGGAAGAAAATTACAAAAGTAAGAGGCGCACAGCTTTTTAAAATTAAGATTAGATCAACACTGGTCTGTGCAAATGGATTCATCTACAGCTCTGTTTCTTTCCTTTGCTTCTGGTGACTTAATAGAGTTAAGGTGGACTGCCACTGTTTTCATCCAGTTGCAGGTAGACTTTTCTCTGACATCATATTTAAATTTATATTTATGTATAATTCTTCTCCAAGAGTTGTTTGGTGAATAGCTATTGACCAGGTTCTGAATTATTATTTTTATTCTCATTTCTTATCATTGTGGTGCTGGCTAAAATGTTTTTGGGAGTGCACCAAATATTCCCATATATGCGGACAAATTCATGATATCCAGCATGAAGAGAAATGATTCAAAACTTATTTTCATGCCAATACATCATTAGTTAATACTAATACAGAAACCTTCACTTAATACTGGTGATTTTGTCTGGATTTTAGAAATATTGGGAAGTACTTCTTTGGCTGGTATTTGCTGCTTATTATTTGTGTGAAAGCTTCCAGCTGATTGCTCATATGCTTTTTATACAGGCATAATTAAAGAAAACAAATATAAATTAAATACAAATTTCAGTTTACACAGAAACCTACCTCTTCAGTATCATGACTCATCATCTAAATAGTTACAGCATGTGTTATCCCATATTTGGGATTATACTGCTTGCAGCTCATTCACCAAATGTGATATTAAACATTAACATACAGTATGAAGTTCTACAATTTTCAAAAACATAGTCATGTGCTACATATTTTTGGGAACTGTTAGTAAAACTATTTTTAAGTCCGCCTCAGCCTGATACACATGGGCCTACAGGGACCACCCAAGCAGATGCTTCATTTACAGAATTATGCATTTAGGGCAGAGAAATAGGTCTGAGCTGGGGGAGTTTAGGAGAGTTACAGAATGAGACCAGAGAGGACTGACGGCATCATTGAGACGCCCCGCTTTTAATGCTGTGCTGTGCTTTAGAAATTCCATAATCTGTTAGAGAAAGACAGTCAAGAAAAGGGGCAACAAAACAGGAAGCCGTACCAATGCTTAAACTCAAGCTGTTTCCTCTCTTTATGGTATTCATAAATCTGAGGCAGAAGTTTCTGGAGGCAACTTGGACACTAACCGTTACCTCCTGCCTCTCATCTACTCTCATCTCTGGTCATCACACAAAAAGTCAAATGCGCACACACAAAAATAAAATAAATCTGAAAAAGACAGTTGTTCACTGAACTTTTAGACTTTTATCCTGCTCCATTGCTTCCCCTTTGTCAAAAAATGTGTTTTTTCTACATAAACTGAAGCTAGCAGAGTTGGCAGTCCTCCACTGACACACATGAATGAACTCAGTTCTGGATGAAGTTGTTTTACAGCCATATTGAACATTTTTTTAAGGTCCCTAACTGGCAGCAGCTTGTCTTTTAATCTGCCATGACTGAATTTTAATGAAATATTGGTATCCTCAATGGCAGGTGCTGTGTGTGTGTGTGTGTGTGTGTGCGTATGTTTATAATACCTTGTGGGGACAATTTTCCTGACATATACTACGTTGTGGGGACCAATTGCTCCTTGTGGGGACTGGAGCCTTGTCCCCACAAGGGGAAACCCTGTTTTTGGGTCAGGGGTCAGAGTTAGGGCTAAGGTATGAATTGAGTTTAGGTTAGGGTTAGGGTTAGGTATGTGATGGTTAGGGTTAGGAAAAGGGTAAAGGTAAGGTTTAGGCTGTAGAAATGAATGGAAGTCAATGGAAATTCCCCACAAAGATAGCAAAACACACTTGTGTGTGTGTGTGTGTGTGTGTGTGTGTGTGTGTGTGTGTGTGTGTGTGTGTGGTCTTTACAGTGAGAAAGTTTATACTTCCAACAGGGAACAAAGTGATTCAGCAGTTTGGCCAGGAGTTTTTGTGTTTAAATGGATGAAACTGTCTTTTTTATGTCATAAACTGTCTGTATTTTAATGTCAGAAAAAAAAACATGTTCAAGAGACACAACCGTATAACTGTTATCATAAAAGAAAAGTCAAAAAAGGGAGAAGCCAGTCTGTATTTATTAGAAGTCAGGTGGCATTATTTATATTTATTTAAAAAGTGGGCTTTTATGACTGATTTTCTGAATAAAAAAATTAAAAATAAAATAAAAATGCTCTAATTTAAAGACACAAAGATAACCAGTTTATGTCATTGATGAAGACAGTAATGACTGGTAAGTAAGTAGAAACAAGAGAAAGCTAGAAATATGCCAGCTGAGGGCAGTGGAGAAAAGAAAAAGGCCCAAGCTTCTGAAAACCACAGTGTGATGAAAAATTAAGTTGGGAGGCACAGGGAGGAAAGTATAAAGGGAGAGAGAAAGAGGGGCGAGTGTAAGGGAGAGCGAGTGAGAGCGTAAGTGCTTTTACTGCCGGTCGCTTTCACCTGTCTGTCTGGGAGACAGACGGATGAAATCACACTCCCATTAAAGTGAGCTGGAAAAGTAGAACCTGCATTCTTCCTGTGTCACCGCGTCCAGAAACAAGTGAAGTGCTGCAGCTTTTCTTTGGATCCAATAGCTTAACTGTCCTGGAGGTAGTTATCCTACAGCATCTAAGGCTCTGTAGTCCCTTATTGTTTTTACTCTTTGATGAGACTTTAACTGATCTGCCTTATCTGTGTCGTAAGTGTGCTTGTTCAGGTACGGCATCAGTTTATTGGAGTCAGAGTTTTACTTTTTAACTGCTGTTCCTTTTCTGCAGAAAAAAAGCACTACGTTTGTCAAAAAAGGCTTAAAGTACTGGATGGACTTCCACCTTCAATATCAAGTGCTGTACTAATTCCAGCCAAGAGTACTAAAGTAAAAAAATACAAAAACCTGCAATTAAATTGAATTAAAGGAGCAATTTTTTCCTCCTAGGTTATTTTTTCCGTCCGTGCTCTCCCATGCCTGACGCTTCCTTGCTTCCCACATCCGGGTGCACATAGTAGAGGCCATTAGCATTCTGCTTTAATATATTTCCTCAATTCCAAAGCTTCAAGAGATCCCTCTTTGCATTTGTTTATTTAGTTCAAAGTGTTCTTTTCTGTCGTTGCCCAAGAACCTCGCCAGAAATTGAAGTGTAGTCAAAACGTGATAGATAAATATAAAAGTGGTCTGCTGTGTATTCTATGGAGAGAAGGACTTTGATGTTATTTTTGCAGTGTTAAGCCAGCTTATAGGGTTGGTGTAGCTCACGCCTGTAGGTGAAGGCTGGCAATTCCTTTTATTGTTTGATGCTGTTGGACTAGCGGATGATAGAGAAGGCTCAGACAACATAACTGCGTTAACCACCTGGATCTGCACTGTCAGCAGCCGCACACTGCAGCAGTGTGTTTTTTTTTTCTCTTTGTGTGTGTTTGACCTGAGGATGTTTTCGTGGTGGCTGTGCTGTGTGTGGACGATGGATTGGTAGTGACATCAGGATCGTACCTCGCGGTGCAGCGGCTCTTCAGGTTAGCACAGCGTGCAGCAAACAGAGGCAGAGCCAAAGAAGGAGAGAGGATGGAGATGGATGGAGTGTGACACCCTTGGGTCAAATCAAGCTTTAGGGATGTGTCGGGGACACACATGTAGCAGCAGCAGCAGGCAAAAGCTGATTTGAGAGATGGGAATGTCAA